>NC_061523.1:7645000-7650000 GCF_022379125.1 Scophthalmus maximus | reverse complement strand
CTCAACGCACTCTCCGAGCAGGCTCTTACAGGGAGGACGTGGATGAGGGCCAGGACAGCCGGCATAGTTTCTGTCCAAACAATGAGATGTCTACAGTAGCAGAGTGCGCGTGTGCTCAGGCACCTCCGGTTTTAGTTCGAAAAAAGCTAATTTGTGTGTGTGTGTGTGTGTGTGTGTCTGTAAGTGTAGCGAATTAACAAGAAGGGAGCGTGCTAGAGAGAGGGTATAGAAGGAGGACAGGAAACGAAGGGAGGAGAGACCCCAGCGCTCATTCTCCCTCAGAGCCCATGAGTTAAGCTGCGGACGAGGTCTTTCAGTGAGTCGATGAGTACGCCGCCTGGGGTCGTCACTGAGAGCTACCCGTCCCCTCCGCCGCGCTGCAAAACAGCCCGCGGCCCTCGGCATATGTTCCGCTCACACTGAAATCTATAGAAGTACGCCACGTACCAGAGCTGGCCGCCGCCGCATTGACGTTCCCAGGGCGAACCCCACTTTAGTTTTGTCCCTTCAATTCAAATCAAACCCTGACCTTTATCATATCGGTGTCATGAATATGTGCATGATGGATTTGTAAGGTGCATGCATCGCATGTGTTGATGGTGTGTGTGTGTGTGTGTGTGTGTGTGTGTGTGCGTTTGTGTGTGTGTGTGCGTGAAAAGCACCTGTTGTACAATTGTAGTTAATTCGAGGCAGAGCTGCACGATGTTGTTCTTCAGTAATGAATACTCTGTCACACTGGCAAAGGGAGACCTGAAACAGACGAAAAAGAAGAAAAAAAACAGAACCCTTAATCTGATTGACACATCCTGGAGTCCTTACGATCTTCTTCTGGCTATTGTTTTTTTCATGTACAGCTGCGCAGAATTGGAAAATCACGCTTTTCTTCTTTATCCGTCCAGACCTCGTGATCGTATGTTAAAGGTTTGACGGCTGACGATACAAACTTTTCTCTGTGAAGTATCTCATGTCACATTATTGTAATTGTGTCAGAGGGAGATTTTGAGGTGTTGCTTTTTATTTGTTGACTGCCTGGCATGTGACTGCGAGTGTGTGGTCGGGCAGGAAACAGTGTAAATTAGCCTCAAACAGTCCAGTCTTTGGTTTTATCCTGTTTCTGTTTTTTAATCACGAGCATAACTGACTGGGACAGGCTTCACAAGATTACATTTTTTTTAAAAGATCTTAGCTGCATTTATAACATCAATTAAATATCTAGCTTCATGTTTTGTCTTAAGATGTGAGCCCGACCTGTCAAGCCAGGCGAGAAGGTTCTTGGCTGCACCGATCAGATCCACCACCGAGGTGAGGAAATCATTGGGTAGCCTTCGGGAAGCCCGTCCGTCGTAGTGTCCGCCCCTCCGCCGGCCCAGGATGAAGTTCTGAAGGTTCTTCGCCGAAGCATTCAGCTTGTGGGACAACGTCCGGAGGTTCTCTGTCTCCAGGCCGTAGTTCTGGAGGAGAACGAGGGCAGAATTACATTGACACATTGAATTACAGACTTTGTCTGATGCTTTGCTCGTCAGTGGTTTGAAGTTGCCAGCAACTTATTGAAATTGTTCATATTGACAAAGAAACGTTACAGTCGGGGAAAATGGTAAGGTGAAACTATTTCAATGTATGTTTTGGAGGGTATGAATTGTGACACATACTTTTTCTTTCTGAATACTGATTCAATGTTTATTTCTGCAGCTTGAACAGATCAGCGGTAAGTGAACCATAAATGCTCATTCTGAGGGGAATGAACTTAAACTAGTATTACTATCTCTGAATAACCATTAGGCTTTTCATATAACAGCTACTCTGCGCGCGCACACACACACACACACACACACACACACACACACACACTCAGTGTCCCAAGGCACCTTCAGTCATGTCCTTCCTGACAGAGCCTGGTTCCTGCTGACAAAAAGGCTACACATGCATGCACGCACACACACACACACACACACACACACACACACGCACCCTTGTATAGTCAGATACACAGGCTGAGCTAGACGTATCTATTCCTCCCCTGCCTCTAGATCTATTCTACACAGTCACGACCACAGTGACTACAAAGGAGAAAGGGGTTTCACTGTGGTGGTGGCAGCAGTGAGCGAGAGCAAGAGTGAGAGAGAGAGATATAGATAGATAGGGAGAGAGAGAGAGAGAGAGAGAGAAATGAGGGAATTGAGGAAATTGAGGGAATTGAGGGAATTGAGGAACCAAAGAGGCAGAAGACAAGAGGGAGAAGGGGGAAGAGAAAGCGCCCAGCTATGCATCTCAGTGAAACTGGGTCACGCATACACTGTGTTCTGTTTAATCTTCGGTATTCTGTGTGAACATAGATGTACACATGAACTTGGAGCGTGCGTGTATTCACAGCTGTAATTGGGCCGTCCTATGATTCGATCTAAAGCTGCATGCGGCTCTTTCCGGGGGACGGAGCTGCCGAGATGAAGCGAGGGAATGATGTCCTGTGTCGACTGTCTGAATGACTTTGTGTGTGTGTGTGTGTGTGTGTGTGTGTGTGTGTGTGTGTGTGTGTGTGTGTGTGTGTGGGAGAAAGGTGGAGAAAATAATTTGAGCGGCGCGTGCATATGTGCGCCTGTGTGTGCCAATTAATACAGTAAGAGGGCAATGCCATTAGAGCACAACACCCCCCCATCCCCCATCCACCCCTCCATCTTCACGTTGATGTGGTTGCCATAGCAGCTACGTGTGGAGTGGCCTCTCCTCCGTGCTAATAGTTCTACTATTGTCTACTGAATCCCTGTCAAACATCGGGCAAAGAAAAAGCAGGATTACACATTCCATCCTTTCATTTCAAGAGTAAAATATTAATCAGTATTGTTCCACTGTATGTTCACATTAATCGGTCTCAAACATAGGCTTGAGGCCACTTAAGAGAGTATATGACCTCCATCAATTAAGAGAATATTGATTGTACGTGAATCACTTTGAGCTCGATGGATCTGGGGTCAATGCTCGACTGAGTGTATCATGAGTGGACATTCATTTTTTTACAGTTTAAAATGTTTTACTGTTGATCACTGGATTCAAACTCCAATCAGTGCAGTGTGCGCCCTGAATTTGAGAAACATCTATTTTTAGTTCCAAAATGTTTTTTTAAGGGGGATGTTTTTTAGCTACTTAAAAAATTGAACATAAATTATGAAGCGGAACACGTTGTGATGTATTTATAAAGACCATTTTGGTATGAATGTTTAAAACAAAGTGTTTAAACTCACGAAGTGTTGCCCTTGAGCAATCAACGGGTACAGGGAAGAAATTTTTTTTAAAAAGTTATCAAATTTCAAAAAAAAAAAACAGGGGAGAGAAAAGAAAGACTAAAATCACTTACAATGATATAGATGCAGATACATACACACACACACACACACACACAGATAACAATCAACTGTCATTTAAAGTATATAATGTATATAAGTATGTAATAGTGACGTTTTAAAGTATATAAAAATAATCAGCTATGCCTAATATTTAGTTTAACATTGTTGACCCCCCCCCCGAATTTTTTTTTTAAAAACCCCTCTGAAATGGGGCTGGAAACCATCCACCTCCCTCTCCCTCATTGAGGAATTCTCAGACTTTGAATATTCATGATATGCAAATAACAGCTAAACGCTAACTGTCTGTTGCCATACCAGCCGTCCTCTCGTGGACGCGCGGCCTCTGCGTGCGCTGGAAGTTTTCCGGTTTCTTTACCTCACATTTGCATGTTCCACGCCGATTGGTTTGCTGTATTTGTGACGTACCAAATCCCGCTTGCCCCGGGATTCCTTTGAATTTCAAATTGCAGGGAAGTGCACAGAAATCTCCTCCTCCAGGAGAGGAATGCGAAAAACGCTTCCATAGTGACAACATGTGCTCAGATACAAGTCCGTGTAGTCAATGTCAGACATTTTAGAGGACAGAAACAGAAGAAAAACACTTTTTGACGTGGAGGGGGGACTTTAAGCTTTAGTCTAATTAGCTAAGATGTAAGAAATGTAGATGAAAAAAGGTCAATGAATATGAATTGGGGCCAACATCTAGTACATTTGGAGTAACAGGATATTAAAAATCAACTTGGAGTCACGCAGGGCAGCGTTGAAAAGGAGCCAACACAGAAGGCTGACTCATGTGCATGAAGGAGCCGGAGGGGGACAGGAATGCATGAGTCACTTTGTCAGAAGAGGAATTGGGACTTTGAAGTCAGAAACAAAATAAATCTACCAAATTATTATTAGAATTCATGTCAAGGTATTTTGAGGGTTTTGAGAAGATGTTACTTTTGTAACTCACTTGAACTGAAGCTGTTTTGGTATAGTCTGGATGTCCTGTCTCTGTGCAAGGGATTTGAAGATCACATTGATTAGAAACTGTACATTTTTGATAAGGGAATGAATGCGTTTTGCCCGAAACAGACTGTCGACATTTATCTCAAGTTTGTCCAGTGTCATCAGACAATGATGCCGGTCCTGCTGGAGATGGAGAGTTGCAGTCAACTGAGTGTGAAAGCTAAATCTAAACCTTATCAGCTGACCCAGAGGTCGTGGGGAAAAAATTGAAGATTTCACTAAGAGGGATATATAGATATACTGGATACAATCTTCAGGATTTAAAGGGATCTATAATATCCAAATCGGACACAGAAAGTCATTGACTAGATTTGCGGATGATTGTATGCTTTTTGGATTATAGAAAAAAAACTTTTCTTAACACACTGTATGTGGTAACAAAAAAAATGATGATGAACTCTTACAATATCTGACCAGACAGTCACAGAGAACCAAGGGAACGGGGTTTTGCTTTCCCTTATCGTGGGTCATATTGCTCATGACTCTTTCCTTACTATCCAAATATTCCGCAATTGCAATGCAGAGCTGTGTCCAGTTTAGATATCTTTAAAGGATAATTCTGTTTAATTACAACTTGGGAATTTTATAAGAGAGATCAATGGGCGAAATTAGCAGTGGCGTGACCAAAAAAGGTTGCACGCCGGGCAAAAG
>NC_061523.1:7592500-7642500 GCF_022379125.1 Scophthalmus maximus | reverse complement strand
AACTGAAAATGAAAATGAATTAAAACTTAACATATCTAGCCTATGTAGCAGAGGCTAACTGTTCATAACCCAAACTAAGTCAGAAAGATAATGCTACTTAACTATTTAGGTGTATTCAGTTATACATTTTTTTTTTCTTTCATGTTTGTAAAACTTTACCACATCTCGTCAGTTTCGGGGGCTGCCTATCTTTTCTGCTACTGACTGAGAGACCAGAGGTTGACTAACCAGGGCACAGAGGAGGTCGACAGCTTCCAGGATGAGCTCCTGATGTCCTATTCTGGTGACGCCCAGCTCCTCCAGCTCCTGGTGGGTGATGTGCAGCAGCTGCTCGCCCCCCATCTGCTCCCGCTCGAAACTCTTCACGTACTGCTGGAGACAGTCGTCCAGACCTGCGCAGGGCAAAGACAGACGCAGATTAGCCCGTGCTGATGTTTCTATCCACCATCACTCCGTATGAGAGGCCCGCTGGCCGGCGTACGTCGAAAAAGGACAACATATCCTTACGCTCCATGAAACGCTCATCTAGATTTTTAGGCCTCCAGGAATAAATGAAAAAGAATTGATTAATCGATAGATATACAAATAGGAGGTCCTTTTCTCAGTATTGAAAACCCTGGCCCACTTTTACATGCAACACAGATGTCTGACATGAGTGCAGACAAAAGTGTCTTGTGCTCTGCCCAATAGAAACCAAACACCAGCCAGAGAGGGCAGCTTACAAACTGTCGCCATGAAAACAATGTTGTTACAGCTTTTTTCAATATCTGAAGATGATTGTACACAATGCCGTAATGACATTTCCTGCAGGGGAAAACAAGCAATACTTTTTTCTTTTCTTTTCTTTTTTTTTTCCTTATCAGAGTTTGCAGAATGAAAAAGACAGAATTTCCTGCACATGCTGATTGATTAAGGGCGCGTCCAAATTATACCTATAGAGAGACGTGCGTAACATTGATGTACGACTTTCTGCTGTTAAGCTGTGGCCGCCTGCCACGCAGGGAGCCAGTCAGCTGCGCATGGACACGGTGGGTCCGGGATACTATTGATCAGTAAGAGCCTCAGGCTTTCGAACCAAACAAAGTCAGCAGAAAACACTCCTCCCCACAGACCTAATGAACAAGGCTGCTCGAAAATGAGCACACACACACACACACACACACACACACACACACACACAGCAAAAAAAAACGCATAAGGGGGAGCAAATCCATGCGCACATACGAGCGCACAGAGGCACAGAGAAAAACAAACAGCACACTCTGTCCCCCTGTGAACACACGCATTACAAACACAATCACACACACAAATACAATTACAACTGCGGTTGTTATTCGAGGTCTCGACACCTCCGCGGAGGCATGTTGTTAAAGACGAGTGGAGCTGTGAGGAAAACACTGATGCCCAAGGGATGCAATGTTGACAGGGAGCAGAGTGTGGTAGCACCTTAACACAGTCGCCACACACACACACACACACACACACACACACACACACACTACAAAAGATGAGCAAGAGGCATCTTGGTTTGCCATGGGACATACCACACAAAATATAAGCCTACTGTTGCTCAGAGTGACACGCAGACAAACAGTCTGTTACACGGAGGACAGCAGAGCAATTTGAGATCTTACACATCACCAAGAGGCCCCACACTGTAACAAAACTGGAGAACACTGCTTAACGGAACACGTGCCTCGTGGGCAAACCCACATGTTGGTCAGTTTTTTTTTACAAATGATAACATGCAAGGCAGTTATGATATATTATGAAGTGTTGTGTGACCATAATTGTGAAAAAAAGGTGGGTGCGGGCGGTGGCATATGTAATCTGGTTTCATAATCAAGCGATGTTCTAACATCTAAGCGGTTCTTTAAAATATTGAACATGCTTTAAACATAAATCGTTTGGAATTAAAGGTATCATAATATGCAATTTCAGTGTTTGTGCACAGTGGGGTATCTGTGGAGCCTGCCAGCCCACAAACTGTGAAAAAAGACCACCCTCTGGGTTTTTTCTGAGCTGGCTAAACCCTACAGCCTGGCTCTGAACAACTGGTTCAGATTTCTGTCCCACTCTGATGTCACAGTTGAACTCTTTTGGGGGAATCAGAGCACACTGGCGATTATCGGGAGGCGGGGCTAAAATAAATCCAGGTGTTTTAGACAGAGGGTCAAAAAGGAATGGGCAGTATGAAAACAATGATGCCTTTTCTGAACATTAGAGCATGTAAACCATTTCAAGTGGTAGCCAAAATTAAAAGTATGAACCTGAATATGAGCATCTCCTTTAAAGGTTATTCTCACCATTGGTGGAATGGGACACTGAAATACATATGCATATTTAATTTCCATGCCAATCTGTACAATTCAGCTGGCACCTCTACACTGCATACAGCACAAAACATATAGTCTTTTTAAATATAATGTATAATGCTATAGGTTAAACAATAAACAGTTCATACGATACTTCATAAATTGGCTTCAGAAAATTCTGATTTTGATCAGTTGGAAGGTGTGTGTTAACTTTTACTAGCTGGGTTGGTTTAACCAGACACATTTCATGAAGGTTTGGAATTTTTCGAAATGAATGTTCCAGCATTAAACTTTTGGTACGGACAACTTGAGCTGACCCTCAACAACAGAAACTGCTGAGTTTTTTTTTATTATCTAACCACCATAAACTGCTCTGTAAATGCTATTTTAAATGTGCATCACATTTGCATGAATCTGGAAGTCCGAATCAGTGGTAGGAAGATGAAGAGGTCTACTGTGGTATAATAAATCAAATCACCATTGTTGGTCGGAGATATGCAATAGTGAACTGAACATGCAGTTGTTAATCGTTTTTTTTAACTGGCCAGCAGCTGTAGGAGCAGTGAACATCGAGGCAGAGTGCACATTACAAGGATTTTGGAAAACAAGACCTCCTCAGCCTCACTATGGGTGGAAAAATAGCCATTTCTTGCAATCTGGCATGTCATGGATGAATGTCATCGTAATACAAATACAATAATTGACCACATTTTGGCAAAAAAAATGATGACAATTCAATATCTTCATTGCACATCTGAGATTCTCCGCGGATGGGGGGGGGGACCTTTCCCCACATTATACAAAGAGGTGTGGAATAAAGAATCAAAGAGACCCAGGCTGACTACCACTGCTTCCGCAGGGAAAGCCTCCTACTATAACTACATCCTGCTCCTGAAGCACACACACACACACACACACACACACACACACACACACACACACACGTACTGTAGGTGAATGGGGCTGCAGCGTTTGACTGCAGCGAGTGCATTCAGTGGCCGAGCACTTTAAGATGGGACGGGATCTGTTGTTTCAAACAGACGTGGACATTCGCCCACGTATTTGCATGGGCAAACGCGTAGAAATGACTCACATGTGAATACAGGCATACTTTAACACACACACACACACAAACACACACACACACACACACACACACACACACACACACACACACACACACAGAGAGTGTGACACACAGCTGTAAGCCAATCACATGAGTCAGAGCGCCTCCCCTAGAGGACAAACAGCTGATCTGGGTTCATATGCCATATGCTGGAAATAGCACATGGTGCTCACAAACCCCCAGAAAGTGAACAACACACTGGGGGTCACGTTCGTCAGTGCTGCACCTCACCACCGGACAGCTTGTGACATTAAAATCACAAAGATGTTGTTGGTTTTTTTTATTCAAGTTTTGCAGCAGTTGTGACGCGACTCAGACAACAATAAATACCCCCCCCCCCTCCCCCGCCGCCCTGATTCCTTCTGACTTCCGACTGTCATGTAACAGCAGACCTCAAATTCAAGTAGGCCATGAAGTTTAATAGGAGTCAAACAAATCCTGGCTTGCATGCAGCTGAAATAAACAAAGTCGTAATTTCTATAGACGAGTCTCTGATATGTAATCAGGGCATAAGCCTCTGCTGTGGTTTCCCCTGGGACCCATACCGACTTGGGAATAAAATGTTTTTATCGTAGCTTAACCATAGATGGAAATTGTGCTCACACCAGCTTCGGCTACAGCGGGCTCTGCTCATGTGGTGCTGGCGGGCCACTCCGCTGTGTTTTTTCTGTAAATATTGTTTTTCCTGCCGTGTCTCAGAAACGTAATATTGAACGGTATTTGCTAGTGCCTGGATATCTCTCCTGTTTTCACACTCTAACCTTTTGTATACAAGTGTTTCAACAGTCATCCACGTTTCCAGGTAGTTTTTTTTGAGTGTGAAGATCTTGATAAAGAAATGACAGAAATGAATGAGAGACGAACTGTATGTAAAAGCACATTTTAAGGGCCTAACAGCTCTGGTAAATAATAACTTATTCTCTCTCTCTATCTCTCTTTTTATTAACAAGAAGCAACACACAGCGGAACAGAGAAAATGCAATCTGTCAAACAAATTTTAAGTAGCTAGATTTTAAGTATTGAGATACTTGATAGCTAAAACAATGTTTTTTATCATCAGTGATTCATCTGCAGTGGTACTATACACTAAAGGTATGGTGAATTATAAAATATCAAATCATATTCATCAATTGAAACGACTCACAGTTTGATAATGCAATTCAAAATATCGAATAACCCCAACATTACCACCAAGGCTTCTCGTTATTCCTGTTTGTTTCCCCTTTGTCAAATATGAGGCAAATACAATTTGAGTGAGTAAAATTGACTCGTCTCCGTAAGAGACACTGACGGATCCCCTGATTCCGGCAGTCACTGAATACCAGTGTGCTGACGCTTGAGCAAGCGTCTCATGTTGACAGCTTCATCCACATTTCATGCAGCTCGCTCCGATCTTTCCCTCTTTCCTGGGCAAAAAATAAACCCCTCCCAACGCAGACACACGAGGGTTGCCAAGCAACCAGAGCGAGATAGGCCTCCGAGCAGAAGTGAAGGGATCTGCAGTTGCTGCCCCTCAGGACGCTGCACTGATGCTGGGCTAAGGAGTGCACACACACACCATAAATACACACACACACACACACACACACACACGCACTGTAGACACACTGACTCAAAGCTTGTTGAAAGGCCACGGTAAAAAAAAGAAAAAAAAGAAAGACTGCATCTACAGCTGAAACTGAACAACTCGCATCGCAGTGTCTTCGCTGCTTGGCCACTAACGTCATCTGAAATCCAACCGCCAAGCCCGTGTTATTTCCTCCGAGAGCACGTCGGGGTAAGAGTGGAGCCATGGGCTAAGAGCTGAGGTGGTCGGGCAACTGCGCCCCGTCCCATCGCCCCGTCCCCCTCTGTGAGCTTCCAGTCGGAGTAAGTGCTTCGGCGAGTGCGGAGGAGAGACACAACGCTCACTAAAAATGTTCCTACGGTGAAATATTCATCACATCATGACGGAAAATTTCTCAAGAGCGCGACGTTCCAGCTCCCCGGTGTGTGAGCTCTCGAGCGCACCGCGGCACCCGCTCCCTGACATCCAGCTAGCAGGGGGGTGTCAAGAGGAGGGGCCGCAAGAACAGGAAGGAGGAAGAACGGGGTCAACCAGGAAGCTGCAAGGAGTTCAGGGGCCGAGCTCGACTCGGACGCTCTCACCAACCGGAGACGATCTGAGGTTTCCTCTCTGGAAGCAAAATGACACGTTAACGTGAGCTTTAGCAGTCAGGAGGACTGTGTGTTAGGCTACTGTAAAATGTGTCGCTTCACATCTTCGTAAGCTCGGTTGCCTCGCTTTGTGTTTTTGTTTGGGTTATTCAGGTCGCTACTTGGCCGTTTTGGTTCCGTCTTAAAGCTCTCATCTCAAAGGGCAGCTGCTTTCACCAACCAAAAATAAAGCTCAAATACACCCACTGTCGTTTTCACCAACCAACTGACATACAAATTCAGCAACTAACTTGAGAATATATTGGAGAAATGTGGCCTTCAGCGGCGGAAGATATGTCTGACATTTCTCTGAGAAGCTGGCGGATGGCAAAACAGGGACAAAAAAAAAATGTGAACATTTGACTATCGTTTGTTGAGTGGCCAGAAATATGACTCTAAAGGTTGCTACATATCAACTGAATGTATAAATGGGCTTTGTTTTGTTTGCCAACAGTTTAGCCAGACAGACATACATATATACATCATATATACATACATATGATGTATATATACATCAAACATATATATATATATATATATATATATATATATATATATATATATATATCACCTCACATAAAGAGGTGATAATGTGTGTTGTGTTTAGAGTAGACTCTTCCCACAAGTGGCCAGAAGAATCAATCACAGGTTGAATTATTATTATTTCATCGGCGGTGAGGAGTTTGACTGCATCTAGAGGATACATGAGAAACACTAGCACCTAAACTCCTTTATGAATCTTCTGTGGTTGCTCAAACTATTGTTTCCCCCCCAAATGTTTCAGCGGTTACTCCTCGTATTCTGTTTGGTTTTTTTTCATTCAAGTTCGTGCTATCAGTGCCACAAGATGCATTGTAACGTCTGTCAGAACGCTATCGCTCACTCGAAGAGCAAATTAAAATGACTCAGTGATCCCACGGGGACGATTCAATCAAAGGGGTTTTTTTTCAGGACTCTCAAACATTTTTACAAGACCCAGCCGTTAGACTGAGCCTGAACAGTCCCCAACCCTGCTGATGGCAGCTCAGCTGAAATAAACTGTTAACGGCAGACGGTAATCCTGGCCACTATAACAGCGTGAACGCTTTAACTCTAGATCGAATTCTGTAATCTAAACTGATCCTTTAAGTCTGGGATTCACATCATTTTAGGGGGGGGGGGGGGGTTTTGCCAGAAAAATTCTCTGCAGTCTGCGGCCTCGTGTGGGATCCCTCGGCTGGGAAACTTTGCTTGGAGCTAAATGCAGCTCGTGAAAAAACAACAGGTGCAAAATGGACCCAGTAAAACACATGCGAACATACACACACACACACACACACACACACACACAGGCCCCTCTGTCCGAGCAGCCGGATGGAGCAGGTGCTTTGATATGATGCCCATTGCCTATCCCCCCCCCACCCCGTCTTTCTCCGTCATGTCCAACCCTTCCCCTTGCACACTCTCAAGCTTCCTCCCCCATCTTAGGCTGGCCAGCATCTCTTTCACTTCGCTATGCGCCTCCCCGTTTCTGAATCCACGTCCCTGCCCTCTTCTGTCTCTTGCGGGGCTGCACAGAGAGGGGAGCTCTTGTGCGTGCACGTCCACCTGCTGTGTGTTTGTGAGCGCGGCGTGTGGGATGCGAACTGGGAGTCTGAGTGTGCCGCCGCTTCCCCATCTTACGACATGTGCTGTGACTCCGGCGCGATCAGATCCGGTCTCCATGGCTACCGGTGCCCCACTTAAAGCCGCTGCTCCAGAGTTTGTGTGTCAGTGCACGTGTGTCAGCGCGCATGCACCGCAGGAGCATGCCATGTATTTCACTGGGCACGTGCGCTCCTCTGGTAAGTGCATGCACCCATGCGCGTTCATATGCAGCGCATGCACCTCCGCCATTGTTCGGTCTATGAAAATGGAGGACTTAAGGAGTTTCTGTACGTGCGTGTGCGTCTGCGTGTGTGTGTGTCTGTTTTTTCCCCATAATAAGGCATGCTCTTTAATCTTTAATGCAGCTGAAACTACAACGAGCACACAGCCAGAGCCATGGGGGAAGCGTGTTTTCCCGACACAGACTTCCTCACCATGTCAGCCGGGGACTAAATCGGGGGACACAGTATGGGACGGCCGCAAACGTTGTCCTCGACTCCCCGGGAGACATGGACAAGCAAAATAACATCCAGGGGAATAAAGCATATCCCGCTGGAGTGTACGTAGGTTGAATTTCATGGTAAAAATCTGCACATCTCATGATCGTTCTCGTGGTCATTCACTGTCCCCACACTATATCACTTTTTTTCCCCCCCAATGCCTCAGCCCGCGAGGAGGAAAGGAGAGATTACTGCAGGAAAAGTGAGCTGCCTCATTCATTCTCCCGTCAATGTACAGTATGCATCAGCAGGCTGCCGATGCCGTGCGCCTGAAAGCCCAGGGTGATCTAATGAGGTACACGCAGCACAGAGAGCAGAGAAGAAGCCCGTTTTTTTGGGATGCCTCTCAACGCTGAAGCATAGGTCCGTACGCGTCATACTTAACACATCCATTGCGTCTGTACACACCCCAGCAGAAACGTACCCCCCGCGCGCGCGCGCACACACACACACACACACACAGAGGAAACTCCTCTTGTGTGGGCGTTCAAATCAAAACAAATGAGTCATCTTTCTGTGAACCTCACCGGTGTTCTGCTGCTGGAGCAGTTCTTCCACAGCAGTTAGAAATACAGTAGAGTCTGCCTGGCCCGGTTGCCAGCTGTGTCAGGTTTCCCGAGTAGGACTGTTTTTTTTCCCATCCCTCTGTCCCGTGTTCTTTCACACGACAGGGCTGGACTGTCCGAGAGGACGGTTCAGGCTTGTGCAGCTTTTTTTACCTCTAATCTGAGTCTTGGGTAGGATGGATTCCTAAAAAGTGTGCTAAAAATCACCTGATGTCGTTTTTTATCATACAAAATATCTTATATCAGTACAGACTCATGATCGAACCAGGCCAACCGACATACAAATCACTTGCACACAACTTACACAGCCTTATTTCCAATTTACATACTGACACCCATACTGGGGAAAAAATGTACTGACATTTAATGCTTACTTTAAAAATTAGTATACTACATACAAAACATATAATCATCTATTAAAACATCATATTAATCCAAATGAAGCTGCCCAGCTGATCATAGAGAAGTTCAAATAATAGCTCAGCATCGCACAGCTATGAAACTAGTCGTCCCTATAAGCCAATGCCATTACATGGAATGAGATTGTCTCTATATAATAGCAGAATGAAAGGAACCACTTTGCATAATGACAACTTTCAATTTTGGCAGGTCCTACTTAACTACATTTTGCTGATATTGTTTAATAATAGAACATTCATTTCTGATTTTCAATGCAGTAATTTGACTTACTATCTTTACTGTTTGGTATTGCTGCAAAATTAACAAAGAGTGTGCAAATATGTGTTTTCGTGCATTTTGTTTTTAACGTTTAAAAAAAAACATGTTAAAGAAAATTCCTTCTGAATTTCAATTAAATCAAAAAGAACAAAATCAATATAGGCCTGTAGGTGCACTTAGATTACAAAAATCAATCAACAGAATCCCCAGATGTTGGTGATACCCTAAAAGAAATGTGTGTCTCAATAAGTTGATTTGTCCTTTGTATTTGATCAGCAATATTTTCAATTTTAGGGAACATTAATGTTGAATCAATTATCAATTTGCCCTCAAGCTCGGCAAGGACAATTGTGAGGAAAAAAATTGTCATTTCTATACATTATAAAAACTGGTATTCTGAAAGTTTGGAGCCTGGGACCGACACATCGGGGACGCCCCCATGGCTTGGAGGTCAGGGCGCAAACCACTGACTGTGGCGTCCCCAGTATGGGTCTGGCTGGGGACCTTTGCTGCATCTCTCTCTCTTCCCTGTTTCCTGTCATCTCTTACTGGGGCAGTCTAGTGGAGGCAGTAAATGCGTCACAGAATAATAATAATAATAATAAAAATCGAAAAAACAGGTCAGCTACACAGGCAAAAAGGCAAAGTACTTGTGTCATGACAGAATGAAAATATAATGCCAATTTGTATAAGAGATGTAGGTGAGGACAAATGTTTGCTCTATCTTCACCCGTGTGTTCTATAAATTTTCACATTCAAAAACTACTTGTCTCTGTTATGGTATTCGAGAGGAATCTCTTAAGTTCTTCTAAAGAAGGTCTCAGTGTTACTGCTCCCTAAAGAAAATGGCATGGGCCTACTCAGCTCAGCGTGAGAGAAACACAGAGCTTCCAGAAAGAGAGGCCAAAGTGAAGCCGGTGTAAACGCACAGATTAATACCGGCCTTTTCGCCTTTTACTTTATTCCCAAGAAAATGAGATCTGAGCATAGGCCTGCCACTGAGGCCCTACATGTGTGAAGCCCCACAGGAAGAAAAGAACAAGCAGGGAGCCTCTGAAGAACGGGGACAGCGCTGGGAGATGCTAGTGCATCTGTGAGCCCCTGCTCTTCATCTGAAAGAAGTCAGAAGGTGCTTTTCGAAGAACTCGTATAGGGGACCAAAAGTGTCACACTAACAATATTACACTATTGCACCAAATAGGAGTTTGGTGCAAATGTCTTCTTTGTCTTTGCTGAACTTACGATAAACCTACAGTTAAAGGCTGTTTGATTCCCTTGCACACAACGGCACATAGTGTATGGAAATGTATTTTCCCCCCGTGCAGCTCACACGTTTGAATCTTTCCACTCTCACGCTTCATATTCCATATTCTGTTGAGGTCATTTCATGATGAACATCATTTTTATAATTCCCATATTAGCAGCCAAACCCCCAGCATGTCGTACAATGTTTTTTATCCAGTTGTTAGGTCATCGTGTGCAATATTCCTCCGAACCTAGTGTAACATCCCTGGAGCAAGCAGGCAAGACCATGAATTTACCTTGGATGATATGCGTGTAACTTCCACACAGAATTTTATTTCAACACATTTTGGGGGACTGACTCATGATCTAACTAGCTTGTGCCTAAAAAATGTCAGCATGATTAAAAAAAAAAAAGAAATCTCACATGGCAGTGAGTTTCTATCTCATTGCTTCAATCTAACTGTGAGATATCCTTTGCACAAATATGTCAATTACATTACATGGTGTTTAAAAAACTGTGGGGGGGGGGGGGGGGTGAAGAAATAACATTTTATTGCATTTTCCATGTTGCAAAATTCTAACCACATTTGGCCTGTCGGTAATCTAATCTCCAATCAAATTCCAACTCGGCCTCTCTTAGTGAACGGTGCTTTCCACATGAACACCCCGCCAACCAGAGGACAAAGCTATAACTCTGCTGGAGGAGAGCAATTATAAAAACCAGCAACACCGTGGTAATGACTTCACTCAACGCATCCCTAATACTCCCTGGCCCTGTCCCCTGGGGGTCCATCGCCCACCTTGGACTCCCGATCTCAGACATCAGTGGCTTCAACATGCACGTTGAAAAAAAGGAGGAACTTGTGGTCCTGCAACACATGCAGAAATGTGGAGGCTTTTTTAAAGTCATAGATTTTAAAACGGGAAAATCTATCAATCGTGTGCGTATGTGTGTGTGTGTGTGTGTGTGTGTGTGTGTGTGTGAGTGATGAGACAGGCCGCACATATCACAAGCATCTATGGGGAACATCACATTTAGGGCTTGAGTCATCACACAAGTGGTGATTAAGTCATTCTGCTACGTAAAGGGATTGCGGACACCCTGCCTCCCCATTCCCATTGTCTGCCAACAGGCCCACCACAGTTTCTCTCACAGCTCCGTAAAGCTGACCAGTGTGTGAGAACAGCTCCTGCCACCACACGCACACACACGCATGATGAATGATTACTCATTCATACTGTCTGTTTGAGGGGATGTAGCCCATCTCTTGCCAGCAAAGCGAGCAACGGAAAAAAAAAGAAAAAAAAGAAAGAAAAGCGAGTGTGTTCGGTGCTCTTGCCTTATAAGGCAGGCGGCATTGCGCTGTCCACGGTGCTGAAACTGACTGTATCCGGCCGGAATTGGGGATTTGGGGTGAGGGTGGAGGTGGAAGGGGGGGGGGGGGGTGCAGTTAACTACATTAATCATACGCGCACGAGCACATGCGCATGCTCGCACAGACACTCTCTCTCACACACACACACACGCACGCGCGCGCGCGCACGCAGCGAGTTGTGATACGGGCTTTACAGTGGAAGAGCAGATGACATATCTTCCAGCTTCATTGATGAGAGGTGTTCTGCTGCTGCTGCTGCTGCTGCTATTGATGATGATGATGAGGATGATGATGGTGATGAGGGTGATGGAGTCAGCAGCAGCAGCAGCCTATGTATGTATATAGGCTCGGCTGCGCTCGGGGTGCGCTCTCAAGCAAGCGGGATGACAGAATGCTGAGCCTCCACTCCCTTTCCTTTTGTGGGGACATCCAGTCCACCGCACCGGCTCCGCTCAAAAGCGCATTCACTCCACTTCGGTGACTTGAGTCGGCCCCACAGTGGGGCACTCACAGCGGCTCGAATCACACATCAGCCTGCAGGTCTGGACTGGGAGAACACACATGCACACAGTTTGTGCGGCCCTCCGCTGTTCACCACCACCACCACCGTCACCCTCCTCCTCCTCCTCCTCCTCCCCTCACTCTAACCACATGCAGTATGAACACCATCAGCCCGATGCGACGAGGGGGCCCAACGTTACCTTTCATCCAGTCCAGAACTTGCTTTGGCGTCCATTTACTTATAGGTTCCATAACCAGAGCCATGGTGTCACAGTCTCTCCGAGGTGAACAGCGCAGGACTCAATGCGGGCGACATAAAACGACTTTGTCAGTCACATCTGGAATGACACGGTGATGTGTGTATCTGAGGAAAAAAGAAAAGCTTGTCAGTCTTATTCTCTCCATCAGAGCATGGCCGCCTGTAGAAACGGTGAACGGGATGCGGTGGTGCAATCCACGCGCACACACAGAGACGCGCACACTTTCTGCTCCCTCCCTCCCTCCTCTCTCTCTCTCTCTCTCTCTCTCTCGTGCCTTCCCGCCAGCAGCCCGCGCTCTGTGAGAAGTGGATTCGGTGGGCGCGAGGGGATGGAGCGACCCCTCCCCTCTCCTCTCTTCCTCCCGCCCGCCTCGCTGCAGCATCACAAGGGCCACCACTCATAATACAGACCAGGGAATGGTGCAACGCACACCATATAGGGAGGATCTCTCTCTGTCTCCATCCCCTCCTTACTCACACTCACACACACACACACACACACACACATACATATATATATATATATATATATATATATATATATATATATATATATATATATATATATATATATATACAGAAAGAGCAGGCATTTATGCACAAATGACTAAATGGTACAGCCTATGTAGCAAAAAGTCTACAATAAATAATATATTAAGTGCAGTATGGACACACTATACATACCTCTGGAATATAGTTTATGTGGTTGTATCATTTGCATTAATTTAAAGAAAAATATGTTGGTGTCCTTGCAGCGTTCCATGTCTGCAAGTTGGCAGGTCGTGCTACACCACACAGGTCCATGCACGTATGAGCAAAATCAGCATCAGTTGTCAGGCGCTGCTGTTGGGTTGTTCGGGCTCAGCGGTGAGAAACAGCGCCCCCTGCTGCGCACCTGGGACACAGGTGACGTCATGGATTAAGCAGCCCCCCCAACACACAAATACACAAACACACTACCATATAGACAAATAAGGAGGCTCACTGGCACAGTGATTCAGGTCACACACACACACATTCTGCATGTTTATATTTTCCCTTTATCCTGAGAATATTTCTCTTGAAATGTAAAAGAGGACATCAGAAAAGAAAACCTCTGGCCTGCATTTACACTTAAAACATGTAATTTAAATCTGGGAACATCATACATCAACATACACATAAAGAACAAATGAAACAGTGATTGTGGATGAACAGTCTTTATTGATGTTACATATACATGTACTCATACAAAGCATGTTTGTTTTAAAGTGCAGGGAGAAGTGCAGCTCTATTGGGTCACTCTCTACTCTCTAGTAACAACAATGACTTGAGAAGTCTGTGTTCTCACCGTAGATATAACTCTAACTTGTCGTCCTGTGTGTATGGTGTTTAAATGTGTTTTTTTGTGTATCTTTTGCGTATCTTGTGTATTTGTGTATAGCACCTTGGGCCACAAGAAAAATGCCATTCCTATATATTCTGTATATGGTAATGACAATTAAAAAACTTGAACTAAAACTTCATGTTATTGGCAGGGTACCTACCAAGGGTCAACGTTTGTTATTTCCTGGTTTTATCTGGAAAAACTAGACGTGCAACAGTTAATCGATTACTAAATTAGTTGCCAACTATTTTGATAATCGATTAATCGGTTCAATAAAGTCAACATTCTCTGATTTCAGCTTTTTAAATGTGAATATTTTCTGGTTTCTTTGCTCCTCTGTGATAGTATACTGAATATCTTTGGTGTGTGGACTAAACAAAATATCTTTCACCATTTTAGGACATTTTCTGGACCAAACATCTTTTTGATCGATTAATCAAAAAAATAATCAACAGATTAATTGATTATGTAAATAATCGTTAGTTGCAGCCCTAGAGAGAACATTTTTATGAAACATGCCAATACAAAGCCAGTCTTAAGCGCTGATATAGGGCGGCATAACAGATGACGAAATAGCAAAAGTATTTTTAAGTTAACTAAATATATGCAATATTTGAGTAGTGCAAGTTTTTTTTCATTCCCAATATAATAATGGAAACTTCTAATTGCATTTATTTTATTTAATATAGTATTATATAGTATTTCCAAAGTCAATTCTACAATGTCGTTGGATTTCAACATTTACCAAACTTCTACCTTGGGAAATAGAAAATCAATCATGTGCTTTTTTGTTGTTGTTGTTGTCAATGTTAGGATTAATAGTCAATCAAAAGCTAGCAGTCTGTTTAAGCAGTACTTTGTTGTTGTGGCCTGGTGGGGGGATTGTCCATTAAAACGTTTCCTGTAAACATCCTTCCCAGCACCTACCACACACACACACACACACACACACACACACACACACACACACACACACACGGCAGGAAGCTGTGACCTCCTCCTCCTCCAGCAACCCGCCGAACAAAGTCAACGGTGGGCGGGGCCACGGCGCTCCGCTCTCGGCCCTCTTCCGAATGTCACAGCGATGATCTCGAGCTCCCATTGGCTCCTGTCTGCGCACACGTCACAATCATGATTAGAATTGATGATCGGACGTTCTGATTTCATTGTCTCGCACGGGGGGGACTGGCGAAGAAATCTGCTGAATTTGAACGCTCGTTCTGATTTTGACATCACAAATGGTAAGCGGGGACGTGGGAGGTTCTTTTTTTGTTTTTTTTTTCCATTCCACTTCGGCTCGAGACGCCGAGTGTGTTCGCCTCCGACCGCGGCCGGGGTCAGCGAGGAGGACCGCGCCGGGGCTCGGGAAATCACAGATTTTTGGAAGGAAAAGTTTAGCCGCGGCTATCCGGTGGGAGGGCTATGCTAACGGTGGCTAACGCTGGCTGGCTCGGATATGGCCGCCCGGGCCTGCAAGCTAACGCGAGCTTGTCGTGTGTGTGTGTGTGTGTGTGTGTGTGTGTGTCGGAGCCATTGTGGCGATGCGGCGGCGCTCACCCGGTTTGTTTACCGTCTGTCTCGCGGGTCGTAAAGTTACGGCGCGCGCTTCCTGTGCGGCATTCGTGCGTCTGAAACCACCGGGGCGTACTGTGTCTGACGTGCCCGCGGCTTGTCGGCTAATTCTCCCCGTAATGTTGTTGACTGTAGCCATGCGCAGACAGCCTGCCAAAATAAAGCTGCACGGCGCACACCGGCGCTGCAACGTCCCCCTATGTGACTCAATGTTTTTCTGGAGCCTATCGCCACTCCGCTCCAAACTTGGTCTCCAGCGCGCGCGCGCGCACATTTTCTCAGCTGTTTGTAAATCCTCATACTTACTTTAACTTCGCTGGTATCTGCTCCTTCCTATCTCTCGCTTCCCCTCTCTGTCTATGATTCATAACACACAGTAACCCTTTCAATAATATTGTTCTTTTGTGTGGTGCATTTTAAAGAAAAGAAGAAAAAGAGAAGCTTACCTCCCAAAACTAAACACAAGTTACTTCAAGTGTCACCATTTATCCATTTTTTTAATACACATTATTTTGAAAAGTGGTGGGAAAAAAACTAAATTCCTGTTTGAATTAAATACCTTTTCTATTTTGTTTTTATCACACGTGGCTTATAATGCATAATCCTTGTTTTTTCTCCTCTGATTAAAAAAAACTCCAGGGTTTATTCAAGGGCACACATTTAAGCTGTTTTCAGTTGATAATACACCATAAATAAATAGATAATTAGAACAATGTCTGGTAGGCACAATGTATCATCTTGATTGATGCTTTCTTCCCCCCTTTGTAGCTTTTTCATAGCTTATTATACTTTGATTGACAGCGCGTTGTGTATCTTTCAGCCTTGCAGAGTTTCATGTAACAAATACATGACGACATGTTTGTCTTGTTTGTCTACAACAAAAGGAAACTGATTGTGTTGCACGTGCTCATAATGAGGTGGATTGTTTCATGGATTCGTTGCCTTTTCTTTCTTTTCTTTTTTTGGTCACAGTCTTTAAGCGTGGTGTGTTGTCTCGCTATGCAATTTCTCATCAGCCATACTACCTAGACGTGTGCCGGGCACACTGAGGCAGGATGACTGCAACCAGACGTGTGCCAACCTAGGAAAAATGGAGGTTTTGCTGTGACCTGCATGGCCGCCCCGTTCCCCTCCAGTAGCAGAATGGACGCGTGGCCACAGCGGCGTGGCCTGCAGACTGTGAGTATATCACAACCTGCATTTCAGTATGGGATAGAAACAATTTCATAACTGCAGCTGTTGTAACCTTGAGCCTGTGACTGAGACATTTTTTTGAGATAGATGTTATAGTTTTGTAGTTATAGTTAATGTATTTGCTGAATTAATATTAAGAACTAGCGATTAGCAGTGAACTGTCGTGTAAGTTTTTGGGGTTCTTTATCTGTGTGGTCGTCTCTCAGATGAACCTGCGCTCAGTGTTTACGCCTGAACAGCAGAGGGTCCTGGAACGTTACTATGAGAATGGGATGACCAATCAGAGCAAGGCCTGTTTCCAGCTAATACTCCAATGTGCTCAGGAGGCCAAACTGGACTTCAGCGTTGTTCGGGTAGGCCCACAAAATGTGCATGTGTGTGATGATTTGTGTTGGACCTTTGTTCTTTTTTTTTTATAAGGGATGCCCATGTAATGCTGTGTCAAGAAATTAAGGCCATGGGTCTGTGCGTTCTTCATCTTCTGCAAAGGCATGACTTCCCACTTTGCAGAAGTTGTCCCCGAAGTGTTTTGTAGAAAGTTTTATCGAGTGATGTTACAGAGTTGATTGCTTTTCCCCCTGCAGACTTGGGTTGGCAACAAAAGACGTAAGCTTGCCTCCAGGATAGACCAGAATGGAGGTGTGTCTCATTCCTTCGCCGGGGGGCTACTTTCCAATCACACGTTAGCCGGAGGTGCTCTGTCCAATCATAGCATGGCGGCAGGGGCGCTGCTTCCTGCTGAGATGGCTGCAGCGCGAAATATCCAGAATCACGTGCACCTTCTCCCTCCGTCGTCCTTCCCTTCTTTCTCGTCACCATCCTCCTCCCCTTCCTCTTCCTCACCACTGAGCAGTGGGAGCAACAACAACAACAACAACAACGACGTCATACTGACCGGGATCTACTCTTTGAACTCCGTCCCCCGCCCCCGACCACGACCCACAGTGCCCCCATCCCAGTCAGACGCAGAGCTCTCTGCGCACACGTCCTCCTCTCTGATGAACCAGGTCCTGCAGAGCAGGAACAGCTCCACCTCCTCACCCTTCCACTCCAAGATGGTGTCCCTCTCTCAGAAACTCCCACCCGTCACATCTGCCTCAGGACCTTTAGTCTACACTGCAGTCAGGAAAGGAACTTCATCCCTTGGAGAAGCAGGGGTGAGTGCCGGAGCAGGGGTAGTACCTCCCAGCTGGACTAGGCAGTACGGTACAGCACAAACACGCCCTTGGCCTTCTTCGTCGCAATCCCAGGCTCAGCTTCAGCCCAGACCTCACTCCAACCCCCAGCCTCAACCAGCTGTCCCGCAGAAGCCGCGGGTTTCCATCCCAGTGCAAAACGCTGCTCCTTCCTCCGATCAGACACCTCGTATTCAGCAGGTCTTCACCTTGTCAGAAAAAGGTGAAGGGGACCGACTTAGATCTGGACCTGCGAATACTCGGAGGGGTCAGGAGAGCCATTGGCGTGTGCCTCGACCTCTGGACGCCAGTCATAACTTCTCCATTGCCATGGAGACTGGAGATGAAGCAGACGAGTGGCAAAGGGAGGAGGAATTGGCAAATATGGCCGCTCAGACACACATCCACAAGGAGCAGACATCAGCCAGTCCAAACAGGCCTGAGGTGTCTGTGGTGAGGGGAAGCCACACGCCTCCGACGATGAGCTCCAGACCTGAACGGCTTCACAGCAACACAACTCTTCAGGGCAGCTACTCCGTCACAGCACAGACCTCACCTACAGGGGGATCCAGTCCACAGGTGGGTGAGGCTCGACTACTGCTGTTCTTTTATTCCAAGTAAATTGAAAAACTGATCGTGTCTTCTCCTTGTGTGCAGACTTCAGTCAGTGTGTCTGCTGCCCCCTGGGTTATCAGCAACTCCAGAAAGAGAACAGTAAGTACCTTTTGTCAACCCTGACAAAAGAACAACTTAAGTACGAAAAAAACAAAACATTTGACTTACAATATTCATAGCCGTATACTCTGCTCTTTTCTAGTAGGTCATAAAGCTGTGATAAACGGTGTCACTCACCGTGAGTCTGCTCATGGCCTGTGTGCATGCCGTGTAGTCAAACAGAGGTGTGCGTTTTCAGCTGCAGGATCGGACCCAGTTCAGCGACGGGGACCTCATCCAGCTGAAGCGCTACTGGGACCGAGGCATGACCAGCCTGGGCTCGGTCTGCAGGGAAAAGATCACCGCTGCTGCGAACCAACTCAATGTAGACACTGAAATAGTCAAGGTAAGCACCTCTGCAAGGTTGGACCATTTCTTAATTACTTACCACTTAATAAATGTGTTTAAGAGAAACGTAGAGAAGTGTAGGCAGCTTCCTGTCTTGTCATTTCTGCAGTAAAAAAGAAACCAGAGAGAGGTTTTGTTGACTGTCAGACCTTTGAGCCTTATTCACGTGGCCTGGCCACTTGTGTGTGACATTTAGTGAAAACAAGACTGTTTGACTTGTCTGACCTTTTTGAGATAGAAGACAACAGGAAAAAGAGTAACTTTTCTAGGTCACAGAAGTTTTCTAACTCACTTACACAAAGTTGTGTAAAAGTCTTGCAGATGTATCAGGGGCCACAGTACGGAATGCTGATGAACTAAATATAGTCTCTCAGTCCTGACACACACACACACACATGACCCACTGCCATCTCACTTACAAGGATATTAATTGCAACATAGAACAATCTCTGCCTACGGAAATATATGCCGCTATGAGGATCATCTTTGAAATCAATTGGAAAATATTTAATAAAACACAGCAAGTCATTACTAATTTAGATTTGGTTCATGGTGGCTCTATACCAGATGTTAATCGTTGATATGGCAAAGGAAAACCAAGCCTCAAGCATTTTCCCCCGACTACTTTCAAATTCATCACATCGGATATTTTACTTTGAAAAATGTATCGATATCCATGAAGTCTAGCGTACTTTTGTTCATGCTAGTAACGCTTAATCACGTTTTCTTTTGTGTGTGTGTGTTTTTTTCCTAATTTGCAGACATGGATCAGTAACAGACGGAGGAAGTACCGTCTGATGAGTATTGAAATTCCACCACCTACCGGTGGCCCTGCTGTATTTACATCCTCATCCCCTGGTAACGAATCTCCAGTGGCCCTCAGCTCCGATGAGGAGCGGTTCAGAACGCCCGACCTCGGAGATGACTTGAATGATGGGGGATCTGTCTGCCTGTCTGACAGTAAGACCAAAGATACGACACACACACACAAACACCCTCCACTATTTCCACTATTTCCACTATTTATTAATCCACACATAAGTGTGTATGTCAGTATTAATGCAGTGTTATTTCTTCTAGATGGAACCATTGACTCACAGCACAGAGACGGAGATGATGGAACCGATGTGTCCATTTGCGCTCCAATGGCCAATAATGTGGTACTTGTTTTTTTCTCTGATATTGGAATCTAATTAAATTCAGCCACGTGAGAATGGACACTGGCGGGAATAGTCTTCATACTGTGTCATGTACGGTATCAACATCCGGAAGTCTAATATCATAATAATAACTGTTTTGGATTGCACTAATTATTGTAAGGCGTTTTATACTCGTGTTAAGGATGATTGCTGTGGTGCACCAAATCAAACGCTACCTTTTTACAAATACACCTGATCCTGACCAATCACAGTCACGGTGACAAATGGATTGTAATGGCACAGCAAGTGTAATGTACCGCCTCTGCAGGGATACATGCAGTTATACTGCAGTATACTTTGATAACCAAAGATGGCTGAATGTAAATATTCAGAATGGTGATTAGTTGTCATATGAATCACTATTCTGCACATTTCTTCTACTCAGTCAGATTCATTTTGTTGTTTCTAATTCTGTTAATACCTAATAATGTCTGACAGTATTATTACTGGTATCACGGTATATGTTTTATGGTTAGTATGAGCTAATTTACCATAATTATTCGCATGATCTTAAAAGCACTATTGTGTAGTACACAAATTTTGAAGTTATGATTATTTAATCCGGTCTGTTTTTTTTACAGAAGATTGAAGTAATTGGTGAGGACGAAGCAGAAGAGGAAGACGTAGATGATGATGAATTAGTTGCCTCCGACCTAGAGCAAATGCATAACCTGCTTGAATTCAAGGTGAGGACACGCGCTGACCAAACATAAAGTGGGGGCTGCATTTAAAATCTTTTATCAAACTGAATCGTTCGTGTTAGACTAAGAATGGAAATCAGTGTAAAAAACTATATGAAGTGCCATCATCTCAAGCTTTGAATGAAATTGTTGCCCCTGTGAATCCTCTCTGCTTCAGCACGAGGAGGTGCAGTTCTTGGAGAGCGAGCTAGAGAACCAAAAACAAAAATACCTTGAGCTTGCAAGCTTTACTAAGAGCCTGCTCAGCGCTGTGAGGAATAATGACCTGGAGAGACAGCAGGTACAAACTTTTGCTGGAATATCCGGGTCAAAGTGAGTCTCAACGTTGTTTGGAACTTTCTAACCTACGATCTGCTGTTGCGTATTTGTTTAGGAACTCATGGCCAGTCTACCTCAGCCTTCAGACCAGGACTGGGACACAAGTGTGGAGAGAGGATTTCACGCTGCTGAGTCAGCAGATGCGTCCTCCAACCACGGCGACTCCCCGGCGGCCGGCGCGAGCGGTGCAGATCCTCTGCCAGCCGCGGCAATGGAAGAAGTCCCCCTGGTCACCATCAAGGAAGACCGTTCGACGACTGAATATACTGAGCCCTCTGCATCAGAGGAGGAAATGCAGGAAGCAGTTACGGAACAAAAGTGACTTATCTCATGTACATCAGCTCTCACACACACACTCACACACACGCTTATACAGATGTTTCCACACTACACACAGAAGCCGGTCTCACACAAGATGATATAATCTGTGGTCTTATGTTCACACAAACACTCTGGTTAACTCATTCTCCACTCCCAGTGCCTGTGGATTGACGCTTCACTTTGACTGTTGGGCTGACAAAGGCCTTTTTTACTGCATATCATTCGCCTTGCTCTGGACCAGCCCAGAGAGAACAATAAATGACCTCTAACTCATATCCTAATATGTTCCTTTTCTCTTTTAACACTGATTGTACAGAACAGGTGGGTTATATCAGTTTATGATAAGTCATAGGCTACTACATGACTACTGTCACAAATTGAAGACCGATTTTTTTTTTTGTAGATGTGTTTGCAGTCAAGGACACTGGTTCAATTCATGTCATACTCGTCTGACTACAGTAAGCGATCACCGTCCAGTTTGTCGACGCAGTCGGCAGTGGCCTGCCTTGTTCCCATCTTGAAAGTGAAAGATTTGAACATAAAACCTTACACACAGATCAGTTTTTACGTTCAGGTCAAGACAACGTCCACTGTGGCCGACCGCGTCTGATTTTGAACAAGTGCATGTGTTTGTGTGTGTGTGTGTGTGTGTGTGTGTGGGAGAGAGAGACAGAGCTGCAGAGAAAGTGGATGAGCTCTAAGCCTCTTATTTCCTCTTGCAGAAGGGATGGACAGGCTTACGAAACGGTGGCTTCAAAAACATACACCCGTGAGATCAGAGGCTTACATTTAGGGCAGGAGACTGTGTTGGGGTCACTTGCCCCTGCGTCACAACTAAAATGAAGCCCCCTTGTCTGTCACAGTGACGGGGACTGTTTGAGTTGCAAGCGAATGTGCAGTCACCCGGATGAATGCAAGTCACTCGCAGCGTGTCATGCAGCATCACCCCCTCCTCCTCCCTCCTCCCTCCTCCCTCCCTCCCTCGCTCTACCTCCGAGATCCGCCGCTTCGGTTTGGACGGGGGGAAATCCTGAGCTGAATTGCGTCATTAATACGTCAATACAGGCTCACTCGGTGACGACCAGGTACCACGGTGGCCGCCATATTCGCATCCATGGCAGGGTAGCGGACGAGCGGTGCTCTCGGCGAGCGTACGGGTCCAGTCATCGGCATCGGCGATTCCCCCGCACCGGCCCCCTCCGACCCCGTCCCGATTCCCACCCCGCGCCCGCGCGGCTTTGCGTCTGGTCGTGGAAGCAGAGCAGCCGGACTTCCACACAGGGGGGAGCCATGCAACGTGGAGCGGGGGTCTAGGCGGACTACGATGCCTTAGACTTGGAGAGGATTTCTGGCACAAGATGGAGGTAAACAGCGTTAGCAGTGAGGTGAGTTGGCCCACGCGTGTTTTTCGTTCTCGTGCACATCGGGTCTCTCGCCGTGGTTTTCGTTGGCGTGTGCTGTCCCGTTAAGTTAGCTCGCCCCGCGAGCGGCTTGAATTCGCGTCACGACCCGCAGCGCACCGCGATGCATGCTAACGCGCTAGCTAATGCTAACAGCTGGTTAGGTGTTTATTTTTTGTCGCGCTGCCCGGGTCTGTCCTCTTTTAAAACGCCAACCCGACGGGGCTTCTGCCCCCCCCGCCGGTCGGTATTCCGCACGGGGGACCGGCTCTTTAACCCGCCACAAACACACACACACTCACACACACACACACACGACCTGCCCTCGGCGTTTGTTGTTATTTACACTTCTCGAGAGGAGTTCGCTTCGCGGCTAGCTTAGCGTGTGTAGCATTAGCATGGGGTTAGCTTGCTAGCTGACAGCCATGCAGGCTCCAAACTTTGTTTTACGAGTCTCCAGCGTCCAAGTGAACGGAGAGCCGGCACGGGGGCTTTGGCGTGTCTCTGCCGAGGTGGTGAAATGCTTCGGCGGCGTTGTTTTCGTTCAAAGTCGAACACCGGCCGGGTTACATTTGCGCCGAGGGCTGGACTCGGCGATGCTGTTATTAGCTCTAACTTCGGTTTGTTAGCTACCTAGTGACTTCCGATCTGATTCACACCATCGACCCACCTGTCTGGCATTGTGGGAACTGGATGGTCAGGGTTGAAGAAACGCATGCGCGGGCTACGCGGGCTCAAATACGAACGACACGCAACTCCTGATGGAAACTGGTGTATTATTTAAAGACCGAGTTCACCACCCTCCAGACCTCCGCTAGAAGAGCCGATCAGACATGCTGCCCCGTGACAGCTGTGGGGGGGTCCAGTGGGCCAATGTCGACCCTGCAACCTGACATCCTGACCTCTCCGTGTCTGAGATTCCTCACAGTCCTTCACACCTACAGTCCAAACTGTCTGTCTCTAAGATATTGCAACACACAGAGGTTTGTTGAACTGATCTCGCCTCCTCCTGTTATATAGTTTTTTTTTTGGGGGGGGGTTTGCCACACAATTCATATTTCTGCCAATCTGTCCAATGACCTCGATAATTGGCTTAACAATCTGGCTCTAAATATAACTGTTTCAGAAAAAGGGTCAGGTTTTCTCCCCCCCCCCTTGCTACAAATACGCACTTTAATGTACTGACTTGACTGAACGCCGAAACCCATTGGAAGCTGCCACGGTAGAAGAAGCGCACAAGTAAACATCAAGCTTAGCAAACTTAATTTGGGCTCGTGGTGATGCCGGCCGCCTAATCCACTTTGTATCAGTTTGAAGGTGACGGTTGACCTGGAGCCTTGTTTGCTTGCCGGCATCAGTGGGCCGTGAGATGGTTGTCCGTATCAGACCGTCTCGTCGAAAAGGCTGAAAAAGACTGGCGTGCCTGTGCTGGGGAGTGTAGGCAGCACTCTGGGCCACGGCGACCGGCGGGAATGGAAATGTACGCGCGTGTGAACGTGTGGCGCAAGCACTGCTCTGGCTTCGTCTGGATGTTTAATACTTCATAGGTGCACCCGGCCTCACATGTTGACATTTTTCTGTGTCACGTGTCTTGCTTTGTAGTGTATATCTTGGTTTGATTATTGTTTTTGTTTTGTTTTTCGTGTTTATCTTGTTAATGTCATTTTATAGCCCTAAGATATTGGAAAAATGGCTTGTTGGCCTCCGCTCTGGGGATGTACGTGAGCGTATGTCGGTGGCTCCACCCACTGAGTGGGCTCGCGTAGTGCTATGACTCATCCCCCCCCTCTTCAGAGGCTTGATGGAATTCAGCACACACAAACACACCAGGCTGAACACATCATGCAGACAGAGAGCTTCAGCGCAGGGCTGAAGTATGCAGACCTGGATAATCTTATATTGGTCAGTTTATTGTCTTGTGCACATTCCTCTTCTGGCGATATCATTACAGTGCGCTGCCATTTGAATAAACAGAAGAGGGTCACGGAGCAGGCTCCTGAGAGTAACTGTGGGTAGAACAAAGCGTGCCCGTCAGAGGTCATTTAAAAAAAGCATTTTGACACCACTGTCTGCAGGAAGCCCTAAAAGAACCAGACCCTGGTTTGTCCCCAAGAGGCTGAATGGCGGCTGCAGCCCGAGCGAACATCAGCGTCCCAGAGCCTGTCAGACATGTTGTTTTTGCCCTGGCTGGGGATTAAGCTAGAATGCTAATAATGAAGGGCTTTATGGGGACAGGATGAGAGCGGGACAGCTGGCCGGGCTTTAAGTATGGACTCTATGCTGTTTAACAACAAATAGAGCTTCAGTCGGAGAAGTGAAGGCGCACTTTTTCTTGCATGTGACTCATCGATATCATACATGTGGGCGTGCTGCAGCTGCAGTCATTGTCCCGCTCAGCCGAGAACTAGGATGAACCAGCTTTGTGGAAGTCTTTCACTGTTGCCGAGTCCTCTGATGTCATTTGTGGGTTTGGCTGCAGGTCAATGGACATCAGATCATGGACGAGCCAATGGAGGAGGGAGAGTCTTTCTCACACTGTGTAAGTATTGGTTGGCGTGATTGTGCATCCATCCACCTGTGGTGTTTTGTGTGGCGGTCTCATACCGATTCTGTTTGTGTAGGATGACGGGGCGTACGAGGAGATCCCCATCACCCACCATGTGAAAGAGGGTTGTGAGAAAGCGGATCCATCTCAGTTTGAACTGCTCAAGGTCCTCGGCCAGGGCTCTTTCGGCAAGGTGAGGAAAGGGAGCAGACCGCTCCGATGTTTAGGGCGCTCGTAGGCGTTTGAATGTTTCTAAATTTCTCTTGCTCTCTCCCTCCCTCTCTCTCTCTTGCAGGTATTTCTGGTCAGGAAGCTCTTGGGTCCAGATGCTGCACAGTTATATGCAATGAAAGTTCTTAAAAAGGCATCTTTGAAAGGTAATGCAACCAAACACCCAAGATCACTTTCAACACCTTTGCGCCGGTCGACCAGTATTTTTATTTTCTCTTAAGTGTTGAATTTCTCTTTCTGATGCCGTCCCCTTGTCGTTTTGTCTCTCCAGTCAGGGACAGAGTTCGCACTAAGATGGAAAGAGACATTTTAGTGGAAGTCAATCATCCCTTCATAGTGAAGTTGCACTACGGTAAGAGAAGCAGTCTTATTTATGTGGCGTGCTGCTGATTGTATTTGATCACGCGGATTGAATCACAATTAAAGTTTGATTTAGGATTAGATCCTTCTGTGCATCGTCAGAAAAATCATTGTTCACATCCTTATTACACAGTTATTGAAAAGCTTCTTTTATTATGATATATTATCATTGTTTTTCTATATGAGTTACAGTGTTAGCATGTGCCACACTTCTATTATGTGTAATAGCATATGAATAAATCAGCCGCTTGCTCGTCTCCCCAGCCTTTCAGACAGAAGGGAAACTGTATTTAATACTGGACTTTCTCAGGGGAGGGGATGTATTCACTCGCTTATCCAAAGAGGTAAGCTGATGTTCTCTTGCCTGACATCTCATTATAGTTTTAGTGTATACGCACCCTGCTGTATCTGTTATTTTGTTTTTTTCCAATAAGGAAAGTAGAGCTTGTCTTTTGATTCATTGAAGATTTTAATGGTCCTTTTTTTTTTATAACCCCAAGTGGTTTAAACATATTTATGGAAATCAGAACTACATATGTATCAAATTCCTTTTGTAAACCCAGAGGAATGGGTAAAATGACAGTTACACATGGAACAGGTGCACACTTAGCATGCAAGTGGATTTTTATTTATATTATAAGAGCATAAGCACTGCCAAGTCAACTGTCTCTGCTGTTTTCTGTTTGCCTTTTATTCAAATTAGGACTTAAATCCCTCACGGAAACACAAGTGTTTCTCTTGGAATCTTTATTCGCTTTTCAATCACCAATTTGCTTGTCAGGCAGAAGCTGCGATCTGCTCTTTTCAAATGCTTTCCGTAACTCAGACAATGTGCGATTGTTCTCAAAACAAACCTTGTGCTGAAAGCCTGTCTCAGAAACAAAGCATAGCTGCTGGCAATGTCAAATCAACAGCTTGTTGAATCTTGTAACCTATTTGAAATGTTGATACATGTGACAATAATAATAATAATGTATGTCTCTGTTTGTGGTAACTGAAGCTTAATACTGAAGTTGTGTTTTTTTTTCCTTTGCTGCTGAATTTCTCTCTTCTTCTGAGTTCAGAGAGTAAATTTGTCCAGTTCTTATCAGGTTATGTTTACAGAGGAAGATGTGAAATTCTACCTTGCAGAGCTGGCCCTGGCCCTCGACCATCTGCACAACCTGGGCATAGTTTACAGAGATCTCAAGCCAGAGAAGTATGAACCCTAGACCTCACCAGTCACCTTTTGACCTTCCACACTCTTAACCCAGCAGCATACCCACATCTCTCCTCAGTACAGAAAAAGCCCGCACAGCTGTAGTTGTCTTTTGGTTCATTACAAACATCTGTATTGTTGAGTGTATGGCGCTGGCCATCATCACAGGATATGTTAAAAAGTAACCAACTTATACTGGTCACATTCTAACCACTTGTGATAAATTCCTACCAACATCAGGTTGAGTTTGTAGTAGATTTTCATATTTTATCTGCTCCTTTTCCACACTGACTATTCCACAATTGTGACTGATAAAAGTTTTGTACACGTAAAGTTTTTTTATACATGAAGTTTTAATATATGTAAAGTTTTGAGAGTTTTGAACTATATGTGTGTAGTGCTCAAAGGCCTAAAAGTATAATGATGTTTTAAAAAAGGAAATGGAATGTGGGACTATTTGAAGCTCACCTCTGTGGAAACGCTGTTTTTGTCTTACAGCATCTTACTTGATGAAGCTGGACACATAAAGTTAACAGGTATGTTTTTGACTAATGAATGATAATTTATCGTAATGCACATTTTTTTCTGAGTAATTTAATAGATAAATGTTAGTAACCTGTAATGAAAATGTGTCATGTTAAATATGTATTTATGGCCCCTGTCGTTCCTAGGCGTATTTTCCTATGTAGCTATTTTTGGTTCTTCCTCCAGCACTTAGAATAATAATCGTTCTACATATCATAATTCCTTAATATGACTGTGACTGTTCAGTCCTCTGTGTATCTCACCGCGTTGCTCTGCGTTGCCATTGTGCAGACTTTGGCTTGAGCAAAGAGTCAGTCGATGCTGATAAGAAGGCGTATTCCTTCTGCGGTACGGTGGAGTATATGGCCCCCGAGGTGGTCAACAGGAGAGGACACACACAGAGTGCGGACTGGTGGTCCCTGGGAGTACTGATGGTACACAAGTTCACCCAAATTTACACACATACGCGTACGTTGACATTTATATGAAGAGATTGGTAAAAACAATCAATAAATCCTGTGTGCTTGCAGTTTGAGATGCTTACGGGGACGTTACCATTCCAAGGCAAAGACCGCAATGAGACCATGAACATGATTCTCAAGTAAGTCATGATTGAGGCACAGAATGCATACATATAAAGTACATTAAGTTATGATTCTTTTCATACATATTCACCTCTTGCTCTTTTCTTCCCATCAGAGCTAAGTTGGGAATGCCCCAGTTCCTAAGTTTGGAAGCCCAGAGTTTGCTGCGGATGCTGTTTAAACGTAACCCCGCTAACAGACTAGGTGAGGTGCATTACAGCGTGTTGCCCGTGTGAGTGTGTAGACCTGTTGGAATAAGGGAAAAATAAAACAAAGAGGTGTGTTGATCCTAACGTTGCACCGCTCGCTTAGCTTGAGCTTGTTAACATTTTGGCACCCATGTAAAGCACATGCTGGAAACCACAGAGAGGGGAAAAAAAAACGTGTGAACTTGTTGATGCTCTCTGAAAAGAATAGAAAAACGAGCGTGCCAGGTTAACTGAACCGGAGTGATCTGTGTCTTTAGGGGCCGGACCCGACGGAGTGGAGGAGATCAAACGCCACGCTTTCTTTTCCACCATCGACTGGAATGTGAGCACACACACACGCACACGCACACACACAAAGACGCGCACACAACTCCCTCTCATTTCTCACGGACCCACACATACACACACGTAACCCTCCCAGCTTCTGTTGAGGATTCACACCTAGCAAACGGTTGGCTTGGTGACTGGTCATCGGTCTTGGCCATGCCAGTTTGTGTGTGTGTGTGTGTGTGTCTGGGCAGAGGGCCAGCTCTCACTGTGTGTGCACTAATAGCACTGTGTGAGTGTTTAAGAGACAGCAGGATGCTATTGGCTGCACCGAGCTGGAGAAGGATTGGAGAGGGTTAATCTGGGAGGGGTGTTGGTTTCACTTCTTCATAAATTCACACACACTCCAAACAGCCAGAGGGGGGGGGGGTGATATCTTACGCATATGTGTATTTTGCTGTTAATCTCTCTCTCTTCGTTCCTGCATTTTCTTCAGAAACTGTACAGGAGAGAGCTCCAGCCCCCATTCAAGCCTGCGGCAGGAAAACCAGATGACACATTCTGCTTTGACCCAGAGTTCACCGCTAAAACGCCTAAAGGTAGGTCGACACCTACGGACGTACGTGATCCGTCCACATGCTCTCCAGCTTAAAAGCCACAGCCACTCCTGCAGTCATGGAAACACCAATTGAGGCCCGACTAGAACTCCGAAATTTTAGTGGGCGTTTGTTCATCTGTCCATATTATGAATTATCTTTGTGTATTTAGACTCCCCAGGTATCCCACCCAGTGCTAACGCCCACCAGCTCTTCAAAGGCTTCAGTTTTGTTGCCCCGGCCCCTATGGACGAGAACAAGAGCTCCCCGCTGCTCAGCATACTCCCTATAGTTCAGGTGAACACACATCATCTCTGAACACACATCATCTCTACTTTGCATGTGGCCAGGTTTTGTTTTTTTACTGTTAATCTCCTGCATGAACCTCAATCTGTGCACATCCTGCAGGTTGAACTCTTCATTTCATTTATCTTCAACAGGACTTCCTTACATGTTTATGCCATTTTGCAGCTTAACAGAAGTGTCTACTACTTTTTTGTGGACATGTACTCATATTGCAGCCAGCCCTTGAAAGATAAGATTAGAAGATTGCAATAATACACTAACCGTTTCAAAACGTGACTATATTTACAGCATCAGTGCAAACTTACAAAAAAAAAGCCTGGTTTTGTACACCTGTTGACCAGTATGGAATCAACCATGGATTGTTTCGTTATTTTTGAATAATTACATCACATTAAAAGGATATTTAGACATGGACAGAAGCTTCTGGCTTTACTGGAACTCATTTTGATGTGAAATTATTAACAGTAAGAAACATGTTGTTTCCAGATGCACGGGGGTGCGGCCAAGTTCTCTGATCTGTACGAGCTGCAGGAGGACATAGGGGTCGGCTCTTACTCCATTTGTAAACGCTGTGTACACCGAGTCTCTGCCGCGGACTATGCTGTGAAGGTAACCAGATACAAAAAAATTAAATAATTGCTTGTTTGAGTCATTTTGACTGTATGTTTAAACCTTTGTAATAATATATTCATGATTCATTAATATATTAATTAATCAGCAGTGGATAATAAGGAATTGGCAAGAACGCTACTGTTCCATGGGTGAGGCACATAATTTATCCAATAGTTATACATATCAAAGCATATCATAAATGTTGTATCAAATAATACTTGCATTGGAGCCAAACGTGTGTGTGGTAACTTTTCTTTTATTGAAATTTATTGAAATAAAAAATTGACACCACCATTACACACATTTTGAAACCAGTTTGAAGGCTGTGATATGTCTTTAAAGGCTTTTTTCGTCTCTAGAATGTGAGTTCACGTAGGTGATTGCACACCTTGGTATATATGAAACTGCAGGAAAATGAAGTAATCATGATGAATGTGAATAGTGACACGAGTTCACCAGGAGAGGGCAGCAAATCTTCAGCATCTGGACCTGTATTGCAGCAACTTCTCAAAACTTTGTTGGGCCAGTGTGCTGTTGTTAAACATATCGGAGCTATTTCAGATTGTTGAATGCCCTGTACAATGATGTTGTTTCCATGTGACACTAACTACTGTTATCTATGTTTCCACATGTCACAGATTATAGACAAAAGTAAGAGGGACCCCTCTGAAGAGATCGAAATCCTGATGCGATACGGACAGCATCCCAACATCATCACTCTGAAAGACGTCAGTGACATTTCTGTGTGGACTTTATGAGAAGGACAGGGGTTTTGAAGACTTTGTCAGCATGCTGACGTGTCGTGTTGGTGTGTGTGTCAGGTGTATGACGAGGGCAGGTATGTTTACCTGGTGACGGAGCTGATGAAGGGGGGGGAGCTGCTGGACAAGATCCTCAGGCAGAAGTTTTTCTCCGAGAGAGAGGCCAGCGCTGTGCTCTACACCATCACCAAGACTGTTGACTACCTCCACTGCCAAGGGGTGAGGAAAGACTTAAGCACATGTTCAAGCATAAGTGAAACTCATAGACATCTTATTGATATCTTTTCTAAATATTTTCCTCTCCCTCTTCACAGGTGGTACACCGAGACCTGAAGCCCAGTAACATCCTGTACATGGACGACTCGGGGAATCCTGACTCTATCAGAATCTGTGACTTTGGCTTCGCCAAGCAGCTTCGGGGGGGCAATGGCCTCCTCCTCACCCCCTGTTACACTGCCAACTTTGTGGCACCAGAGGTGAGACAGGAAACCATCTAAAATATCACTCAGTAGAGTGCGTACTTCCACCAAGGCCCAACAGTCCCCTTAAATTCAGCTGCACCAAATTTCACTCACTCATAGTTATGAGTCCCCCTAGTATGACAGATTTTTCCCTGGGACATTTTTAAAGACAGTAAAATAAAATTCCTGGATCCACTCCTTTGTTTCAATCTGTGCCAAAATTAAATTGGGTCCTCCCTTTCTTCCACAAATTTTTGTGGAAACTGTTAATTTGTGTTTGCGTAATCTTACATCCCGCCAAGGCTAACGCCCCATCTCACTTTGTTATAAAGGGGGCCTAGATCTGCTCCAAATTTATGGGGTTCTTCTTTGGTCATGCCTGACACCTCCAGTTCAGTAGTTTTTGAGTAATCCTGTAGACAGAAAAAAGAGAAAAACAGCAAAGGAAACATGACCTTCCTTGGCAGAGGTAAAGACATTTATAGCAGAAAGGATACGAGTTGCGAGTTGATACGACTAATGCTGCATCTCTCTCTCTCTCTCTCTCTCTCTCTCTTTCTGTGTGTGTGTCTAGGTACTAATGCGTCAAGGTTATGATGCAGCCTGTGATATATGGAGTCTTGGAGTTCTACTGTATACAATGCTGGCAGGGTAAGACTGCACTCAGGAGCAACCGCTGGGTAAAACGGTTTAAAATGTGGGTGGGGAAAGATTGATTCATCACCAAGCCGCCAAATGACTCAAGCAAAGATGGGTCAAACATCACGGCTCCTGTCACTTACTTCTCGTCCTGTTGGTGTTATTATGGACGTTGAACGGTCACAGGCCGGATTTTGAAGCAGTAGATTTTTAGTTACAAATTTCACCTACCCTCTCAGAAAAACACTCAATGAGCGTGTTTCCTTCACTTTTCTCCTTTGACCTCCCTGTCAGGTACACGCCGTTTGCTAACGGGCCAAACGACACGCCAGATGAGATTCTGCTCCGGATTGGGTCTGGAAAGTTCTCCTTGACAGGTGGCAACTGGGATACTGTGTCAGACAGCTCAAAGGTGCACACATGCTGACACTGTCGCCTCACACTGCTGCTGCTGGTTGTGTGTCTTTGAAGGACATTTTCAAAGTCTAATACTACTTGATACATTTTTCTCTTTGTGTGTATGTACATTGTACACTTGTTTTTGAAAGTCCTACATAAACTGGATGGATGCTGTAAAACTGAGTAGATGACCGAACCTGTGTTTATCTATCAACGAAAAATGTACCAATCCGCTCTATAATACCATATTAATTAAACCTTTAGAGCATATTCGCCCATAGTAAGGATACACACGTATAATACTTGAATGACTCAGTGTGTGTCTGTTCCAGGACCTGCTGTCCCACATGCTCCACGTGGACCCTCACCAGAGATACACAGCAGAGCAGGTCCTAAAGCATTCCTGGATCACCTGCAGAGACGCGCTCCCGCACTTCCAGCTCACACGCCACGATGCACCGCACCTCGTCAAGGTGAGCGCACACTCTATCTCCTGTTAACGAACAGAAGCACAAGATGCACAGAACCGTTTGTCACCACGTAGGGGGATTCAAAGGTTAGTGTTCCCTCTGTGCGTGTGCTTGCCACATGGGCAGTGACACTTTACTCAGCATTTCTAAGGACAGATGTGCACAAGCGCTGCTAACCAGGACTGGGTCGGAACTCTTCTCCCTGGTGTCAGTGCCTGTGCAGTGAGTCGTCCACAGCTTTTTTACTGAGACTAGGTCTCACAGAGCAGATGTGCTCCATTCTTCTGTCTCATCCTGCCACTTGACCTGGTCAGATGCTTGCTTTTAAATGGAGCTTGGGTTTTGTTGTTTGACATGGGAAGACAATCACCTAATACCATTAACGTTTAAGTAGTTTAGGTACTGACAACATTGTTGCTAGGCAACTGACAACAAAAAAAGGATGCCACAGTTTCAGGAAAGAAAAGAGAAGGTTACAAAAAAGACGGAATTGAAAGGAACTTCAGTGGGTTCCAATATAAAAACAAAAGCACAAATTGAATTGTGATCTGGATGCTGGAAGAATCTTTTGACATATGAAGTCACGTGGACCATAACAACATGTAAGAAAGGCACAAAAAGTAATTGTAAAAACAGCACAACAGAGCAAACTGTCTTCCCTTTCTCCCTAAACTTCTCTTATGCCAAGTTCAGGCTCCCGACTTTCAAAGTCGTCACATTGCTGTGCAGTTCACTCTACACCACTTTCTGTCTTCTGATCAGGAGTCTTTCAGTCATTAAGAGTTCACACTACACGACTGACTGGCGACAAGTGGGTCACACACTACACAAGCTTTCACCATTAGAAACCCCCAAGCAGTATGTCTGGTCTCCAGAAAGCGGGAAAACAAAAACAAAAGCGTCTGCATCTCTACGTCATTGTCTGAACTCCCCATGCGCTTGATGCCCCTTGCAGCTGATTTGCATATTCCTATATGCATTTGCAAATCTCAGTACGCTTTGCCCATTCTCTTACACGTTTAAAAATCTGATAAGGCACACACGGACTGTGGTACAGTTGCACAACTCTTCTCACACACACACACACACAAATAACAACATTGGCCCCACGGTCGACCATTCAAATGAGTCCGAATGATCCTCCAGACTTTTTCAATCTCACCTTGTCCTGCGCTCTCATTGGCTCGGGGAAGTCTAGATATTTTGCCTGCTAGAAATCTAGGCGGAGATGGCAACTGACGGCGAGCCACTCGAAAACGCGCGTTTGAAGAGTTTGCACATAGCGATCGGCGACCGCAATATTTGTCAGCAAGTGGAAAAGCGGCCCGTAGTGTGAACTAGGCATTAGCGGCACTTGCAGGATAATAAAGCACTCCCATTATATCTTGGAGTCTTCTCCCAGTCCGTTGTTCTCACCGCCCCTACAGAGAGAGGTTGTCTGGGTAGCATCATTACCAAGTGCTTGTTCCACTGAAGCTGACCTCTCTTAATCTCAGGGAGCAGCAGCTGTATACAGAGGCGCTGTCAAACTGCTGTAAACTTCACCCAGTCATGCAGAGAGAGGCCGGCTGCCTGCTTCTGTCTGTAACCTTGTTCTTTCAGGGGCAACCCAAAGCCTGTGATCATTGCTGGGGTTTGGAACAAAGATCAACAGTAAAATTGAGAGCTTCAGTTTATGGCTCAGTTGCCTCTTTACCACCTTAACAACATATTGTCTCCAATCTTCCTAGGCACCATCGTATAGATGTATCAAGGGTGCAATTTATGAAAAAATCAGATGGGGGGATGACTCGATCATGTGTCACGGGGTGTTTTCGAACCCCCGACCATAGGGCTGGACGCGCTACCAAGGGAGCTAAAACACCTGAGCGCCAGCATGAGCACGTCTCTTAACGTGTCGCCGAGTGATGTTTACACACTACACTGGTCACACTCGACTGGCTGGACCAGCGTTACACATGCTCAACAAAACAAAACATAAAAGAATTTAATCCCCTTCCAAACATTCGTGCTTGGTGACATCCTGAAAAGCCGCACATTTCTCACGAACACGAGCGCTGACAGTGGGTGGTCCATTTCAGATTTTATTGATCTATCGCACTATATTGTACACCCGACCCCCCCAACAAATAATTCAGGTGGGGATATGAAGATCAGAAGTCCCACGCACAACCCACAACCCACCCCACCCATGTATCCTAGTGTTCTGTCTGTATAGTGTGGTGTTCTGTATAGATATTTGTTAATGCAATACGATGATAAGCAGACAGGGCAGACTCCTGTCTTACTTCTGGCTTTGCTGGAAAGAGTTTTTACGAGCTCAAGAAATTCAGCATTTTGTCTTTTTTTTTTTTTTTTCAAGGCAACATTCAAGAGATCAGAAAAGATCTGGGCCCACACTATGAGCTCCTGTAGAGGGGTGCACCTGGTCAGGGAAAGCATTCACTGCTGAGCTCTATCGATAGATAGTTGCTGGTTTAGTTAAAAGATTTCCAGCGGCATGAACATCTCGCCACCCGATTGATCAATTAACATCAGGGTGACATTGCTGGTTCAATATATTCGCACTGGTCATCATGTGACTTTGCTATTAACACAAGAACAACCACAGATTGTTTTTCTCACTCCTCGGTCCCACTTTTAATGTCGAGTGTTGACTCACTCTTAGTCATGAGTCCCACTGCTGTCAGCTATCTATTCCTGCTCTCCTCCTCCTCCTCCTTCTGTCCCCCACGTGTGATTCAAGGCCTGACACATGGTCCTTATTGAAATGCCCCGCTGGACATCACTGCTGTCACGAGGCGGTATTATTTCCGTACCTGTGGCCTGTTTGTCAGCTCAAACAAGTCTCAACGATCCCGCACCTCATCCGTCAGGTCTTCTGTTGAATCCGTCAGGCGTGTATCCTGCATTGTTTTCCATAGTAGAAATAGAAGGATGACAGGAAGAAAGTGAGAGTTGAGATAAAGTTGGACAATTGTAAAACCCGGAGACTCGCAGTGCATTCATGTGGTTTCAGAATAGTCAGAAAAAAAGAGTTCCACTACTCAAGTACAAGTTGCCAAGTTGCTGACGTCATACACATTATACCGATCACATGAAACCAATTTTACAATCGGCTCATAATAGAAGCTTTTTTAATGTGAACCCGTCAAATGTTACACCGTTCACACCGTCCATGTCCCACAAGCACCAAACTTTTTAGCCAATACAAACGTTTTTATGATTCATTTAAATTATTCATATGACCATCACACCTGATCTTCTTTGCTCTTTGTTATTATGCAAATATCGGAAAGAGGATAACAAAATAACACATGAATACAACACATTTTGTTCACAGCATCCTTTTTTTTCTTTCACATTCAGACTTGAACATGAACACACCAAAGTCAGAACAATGACGTCAAGACTCAGTAAACGCAACCTTCAGAGAAATTATACCCTGAATACACGGGGTCCAGGTGTTACCAGCTGGTACAGACTAGGGCTGCAACCAACTGGTATTTTCATTATCGATTAATCTGTCGATTATTATAGTTGTTTGGTACATAAAATGGTGAAAAATGACGATCATGTTAACCAAAACCCCATGATGAGGTTTCGTTTTGTCCACACACCAAAGATTTTCAGTTTACTGTGATAGAAGAGCAAAGACACCAGAAAATAATCACATTTAAGAAGCTGAAATCAGAAGATTTTGACTTTTTTGCCCCCTAAAAGCTACTTGAATCAATTTATCACAATAGTTGGCGAAGGGCCGGGGTCATTACAGGCACGCCAACAAGCTGGCAATGTTGCGAGTGGTGTCTGTTTTTAAAAGAAAATATTGTGTCTTTTTGTCCAGGGAGCCATGGCTGCCACCTATTCAGCACTGAGCCAGAAGACGAGTCAGCCGGTGTTGGAGCCGGTGGCAGCGTCCAGTCTAGCGCAGAGACGCAGCATGAAGAAACTCACCTCAACCGACATGTAGACACACACACACACACACACACACACACACACACACACACACACACACACACACACACACACATCGATCGCCCTCCAGTTTCAACCTCACTCTGTCCGACTGTCATACACAAAATGTAGACGTGCTCTCTCACACACACACACACACACACACACAGACCGAAGTCCTGGCCAGTCAGAGCGACTGTCTCCCCCTTTTTAACCTATTTATTTGACACGCTCAACACACACACTCACACCCTCCTAACATGCGCACACACAAAAACACACACACACTGGACGAGGTCGCATTTTGAAGAGGTCGGCCGAAGAGGAAGAGGGGAAACTCACATATCTGTTACTGCTGGGGAGACAGACTTGTATTTATTTCCACAGCTTTCATATGCACTTGCCCTCCTCGCCTTTCATTCTTTCTTCCTCGCGTGGGGAAGAGACACACCAGCTGATGTTCTCCGTCACTGTGATTGGCTGATTCAAAGCTGCTTCGGTAAACTGTGCCCCACTGCTCTTCATCTGCACCCTGCCACCCTCCTCCTCAGTTCTCTCTCCTTCCCTAATTTGCTTTGGCTCTCTTAACTTAGTTTCTTCAAAGTGAAGTTAAGGTTTGTGTGTGAGAGTGTCGCCGTGATGATATTGACTGAAGGTCATAGTGCGACTGTTTCCTCTCTTCAAAATGAAAAGGCGTGATTCTGCTTGTGGCGGATTCAGAGTCCCCTCAGGAACAATGTCATCCGCCTGCACTTTCAGTAACATAAATGCACATGAAGACACAACTTGTATTCCTTTTCCCTTAAAAAAATCCACCTTCTAACTCATGTTACTTTGTGATGCTAACAGTGTATCAACAGAGGTCGAATAAGCTGGCGACGGACTAACGATAAGTTCTAGAATTTGAAGGTATATATAATATATATACGTACAAACATATGATGAAGATGAAGAGCATGTGGGGGAGCTGTAGGGATTTTCTCTGGGGGGGGCGGGACGTACCCCGTCGAACCAGAGAGGCTGAATAAAAAAAATGCAAAAAAGATGAAAAAAAGATTTCCATGGATATCTCTTCAAAAAGACATTGTGGAAACTGTATGATATTGTATTTATTTCATTTGATTTTTAAGATTCTATTTTTCTTTCAAGTTCTGTATATATTGACATTAAAGATCATTATTGACATGCTTTCGCTGTCGCCTGAGCTGTTTTTTTTTTTTTTCCCGTCGGCCGTGTAATTTAAGGCTTTTGACAGTTTTAATTTTTGTGGGATAATGCATCTTCAAGCAGCACGATTTCACTTGAAGCCACAAGCTGCATTTACAGTATGAAACAGGATCTCCATTGGAGGTTCGCTGAAATATATTTTAACCATAGCGCAAGTATAGGAGTTGTCAATATAAAGCAAAAGTATTGATTAATCTAGCTTTAAACCCAAACCATTTTGAGGGTTGGATCACAATACGCTTTTTTTGTCATTTGGTACCAACCCTACTTTTAGAATAAAGGCCACGTCCCAGACACACAACTTCCCCTTTGTTTCCTTCCACGACGAACCTCCGACGAGATGCAAAGCAAATCCGTCACCACTAGGTGGTAACACTGTCCAGTGCACGAGGCGTCCAACACGGTGGCTGAGCGGCACAGCGTCCCCTCTGTGGGTCTGTGTCCTGCCCTTATGTAAATGATCAGTCTCGCCTGCTTCCATTTTGTCTGTCCAACCCCCCCGCTCCCCTGAGAATATGAGCTGCTCTAACCAGTGGTGTGTAAAGAGAAGTGTGTGTGTGTGTGTGTGTTTGTGTTTGTGTGTGTGTCAGAGCTGTCATGACCAGACAGCAGAGGATGGAGATCTAGGCAAGGAAAGCAGATGGATTGAGGTAAGGGGCGCTGCTCCCATCAATGCACACACACACACACACACACACACACACTCTGGCCTATGGACCAGCTGTTGTCCTTTCCCTGCAGCCGCCTCCATGTCCTCCTCTTCCTCTCTCCCCCTCCTCTCTCCTGGATTAGTTGCATTCTGCAGGCAGCCTGGGAGCTGAGAGGTAAACAGTGGGGCTAATTGCTTTGACATACTGCTCTTTGTTTTGGCCTCCTGGTGCTAATCAGCCACTCGGCTAATAAGTCTGCCTGGCAAAGGCAAAAAACACAACTGTGTTTGGGCTGGGGAGGAAGTGTACGGAATGGGACGGGGGGCCTCGCTCACGTTGACTTATACCCCCCCTCCCCAAAATATTACAGTGCTGCGCTCATATTCGCAGGGCACATTTGCCTGGCCCGTCCTCCAGCCAGGCTTCCCACAGTGCTGCCGTGGCTGGGTAGCGCCCCGCTCAGGTGTGAATCTATTTATCCTCATTAACAAGCGTCTCCCCAAAGTCGGCCAATTAACACGCTGCTCCTAATGAAGCCATTAGCTGTCAGACGAGGGAGAGGCAGTTTTTGTCATTGGTCCACTGTGTGTGTGTGTGTGTGTGTGTGTGTGTGTGTGTGTGTGTGTGTGTGTGTGTGTGTGTGTGTGTGTGTGTGTGTGTGTGTGTGTGTGTGTGTGTGTGTGTGTGTGTGTGTGTGTGTGTGTGTGTGTGTGTGTGTGTGGTCCTGCTGCTAATAAAAGCAGGAGAATTAATGGAGTGAGCGTGTGTGATAATGAGTTAATGTGGAACAAGCAGGACGAGCAGCGATCAGCCCTCGGTCTGAAGTGAAGATATCAGACACAGTGATTTACTCTCTCAGTGCCATAAACAGGCCTTTCTCCTCTCATGTAAACCACTAATTTGTGTGTGTGTTTAATAGACGTGCTGGCTGGCAGGGGACGTGGGATGATGAAAGCCCCTCTCTAAACACAGCACGGTCCTCTCCGCTCTGTAGTTTTGGAAGTGAGGCCTTACTCTTCCCCATTTTGACCCCGCGCAGCCACGTGTGACCCAGCTCCCCGACCCACCACATCAAAGTTTGCAGCCCTTACAACGTAACAAACTGCGCGTGTCACTCGGTGCCCATGTGTTCCTTGATGGAGCCATCGCACCGCACAACCTTAATATGGTTTTAATTGTCAAAGTAATTGCGAAGACGTGAACGCCGGAGACGAACAATGAGATCACAGAGGCAGCTGTTCTCGACTGACGCCGTTCCCCTTTCATTCTTTGTTTTGTGGAGATACCGGGGGGGTTTTGAGAGCCGGCACTGATCTAAGGAGGTGGAAAAAACATAAATAATAATGTACCAAACAACATTTTACATTTTAACCAGTGGCAACAAAGAACCACTCTCCTATGCTTCTGTTCTTGAGTGTTCTCATGGATGTCTCACACCACCCAGCCCCCACTGGAGGAAACTGCACTGGAGCTGCCCGGCCCTGTCAGGGGATGCCAGAACTGAGGATGGGAAATTGATTTTAGGTTTCCGCAGTTAATCGCATTAAAGAGTCTTTTCTGCTCTTCTTCTTCTCCTCCGTCGTCTTCTTCAACAATCCCTTCCCTTCCTCATCCACTCTCTCCTCTCCTCCGCCCTCAGTTCCAATTGGTTCTGTCCTCTGTCACTTGTACAGCTCGGTCATTACCAACAATGGTCCTTCTGCCCTCCGGTGATCACTTCTCACGTTTGGCCACCTTCACTGTGAAGTCGGTGTCCTGCAGGAGTCAAAGACGAGCTGGCCCGATTTGTTATCTTTTTTAACCGGGCCTCTGTACAGTATGAGCACAAGTACGGGGACAGGCTGATGAATCTGTGTGTGTAAATCCCAACAGGTGCAACAAGTGTTAAAAGGTTTCGCCAATTTTTTTTATCTTCCAAAACATGCAATCTGAGGCGTGAAAACACCAGAGATGTGTCGTCCCAAAGCAAATGCAGGCCTCACTCAGTGTCTGCGGTGGAGGAGTTGTTCAGAAAATAACCGTTGAGGGTCACTATAGCTTAATAACTGCCCTGATTTAAGCCCCCCCCCCACCAAAAAAAAAAGTTGATATGAATATGATATGTTATCTGTACAGCAGAGGCACTACATGCCTGATCTACCTTAATTTTAATTCAAATTTTTATCTGCATATTTTATCTGCTCACTGTGCTTATCTGGTGCAGTGACTTCTGGGAGTGAAGTTACTTTTTAAAAATAACCTCTTTTCTTAAAGGATGTTTGGTTCTGGCAAGAAAATATTTCGACATTTTGGAAACTGTCACAAAACATCACTTCTATATAAAAAAAATAGATTTGATGTGACACAGAGAAGTGAAAATACTACTTAAAAATATACAAACCATCTCTAGTAATAAATTAGCCTTATGAGCTAGATCCAAACTAATAGAAATATATATATATAGAAATATATATATATATATATATATATATTTTAAAGGAAATGTGTTAATATTTTCAATAATAATGTAACAATATGAAGATACATTTTTTTCTGTTGTTTTCTTGTAATAGTAATTCTTCATTTTTTTTTAATTTAGATTTTCTAATTTATTTCATATTGAAAGACTCAATTACAACAAGTGTAACGTGTGTTTAACAAAGCCGCGAGTGGTTTCCAACCTGAGGGTCGGGACACACACAAGGGGCCGTGAATTCACAAAGCGGGGCCACCAGATTATTTTGCTACTTTGCTTATTTTTTGAGAATTATTGGAAACATGTGAGGTGGGGGGTTTCAGACTCTTCAAAAAATATTCAAACAAAACAAGGATAAAAATCACTCTCCGGTTGAACTTGTCATTAATGTTTGTATGGGTCATTTAAGATAATAATAGTTTTTAAGCGGTCACAAGCAGAAAAAAGGTTGGGAATTGCTTCTTTGAGTCTTAGTCTGTGAACTGTAACAACCAGTATGAAGATGAGGATCAGACCCATGGTGGCCTTTAACAGAACAAGTATGAATATACATGTGTGACCTTGGACGTGAGACTCGGCAGAAGATGAAGAAGGAATGGAGAAAGGATCATTACTGTATGTATACATACTGTAAGGAAGAAACAAGAGTCGGTGAAGTCATGCGGCCGCCTGGCAGCCGATATTCATTATTCCTTCCCATGTATGAATCCTCTCAAGTGGGCTGCTGTTGTGTTCCTGTGTGTCTTCTCTGCACCCCCCCCCCCCCCCATCTAATTAAGGAGAGATGTGATGTCCGACGTCCTCTCTTCGACCTCCTACCATGCCACTTTTACTGCACACACTATATCAGCGTCTTGTAAACTTTTATCCCCCCCCCCCCCCCCCCCTGCTTTCTCAGAAAATGTCTGCTGCCCTGCTTTCAAAGTTACACTGCTCTTCAATCGGAATGTTTTTCCACTCTATCGACCTTCAGAGAGGGGGTTTTTTTCTTTTCTTTTTGAAAACCTGGGTAAAATAACAGCTATTTATGAAGAGCTTTGGAAAACAATTTATTTAGAAGAATGAATTTTGACACTGGTTTTGTTTTTTTTGTTATTTTTGTTTTTACACTTTCGACAGCCTAACTTTCAACCAAACACGGAAAAGATGAAAAGTGAACAGAAGGTTCGTGATGAGATGCAAATATGGAGGAGAGAAAAAAAGAGAAAGGTGCCAGTCAGCTGGTCCCATTATCCCCCTGCCAGTAAACGGCTCCTGCTCATCCTCCAACCTGCCGCCCCACGAGTCACCACACACTCGTGCTCCTCCGTTGTCACTGTCCTGTCTGAGGATCGCTCTCGTGCTCACTCACAGATCTGATTCAGAATTCATCAATCATCTGCTGACGTGCAACCTCCAGCATTTTTGGGGGAAAAAATAATTACCTCAGGTTCATCTTTTAATGCCGCTGAAATATGCTTTCATCTGGCACCTGTTTAGGATTTTCTCACATTTTCCCAAGTCAATCATTTTTTTCCTCTTCATCCCCCCCCCTCTATTAAGTTATGTATGTGGAAGGTATGAGTTACTCATTAAAGACATATTTGGATGGTGCTATGCTCGTGTGCTGGAGCTCCACACTGAAGCAGTGTGAGGTGGAGGACACTGCAGTGCCTGCCTGGGCTCTTGCTCGGCTTGTTTGTTCGGCTGCTGGCTGCTCTTCTTCCATTCAGGGTCATCCCCCCCCCCCCACCCCCACCCCACAGAAATCAGGGATTATTTCAAACTAAAATAGATGGATGGATGGAATCAATCAGCCATGGTTTTTCCCTTTCTTTTTTCTTCTTCTTCTTCTTCTTCTGCTACATAACCGCCCCCCTTTCACCTCCACCCTCACACCCATTTCTCTCTCTTCTCTCTCTCTCTGTGTCTCCCCCACCCCCCTCTCAGGGCTGCAGACTGAGTAGATGCATAAATTCAGATGCATTAGTATTCCAGTCAGGCTCTCCATTTCAAGGCAAGGCCTAGCACCCTTTCCGCCTCTCCTCCTCTCCTCCCCTCCTCTCCCTCCTTCACTCTTGCCTCTCCAGCTCTATTTTTGAATCATTTGAGCAGCACTTCATCTATAGGCCTACTTATTTCCAAAACCAGTGCTAAATTATTTTGAGGCGTTATGATTTTTTTTTGATTTTTTTTTTAGGAATATAACTCTATTTTGCCCTTGCATGCCCAATTATATGCAGCTGTAGTCTTTGAAATGAGATTCATCTGCTTCTGATTGTGTGTGTGCGCGCGTCTGTGTGTGTGCCTGTGTATGTGTGTTCGTGTGTGTGTGTGTGCCTGTCATTGTGTTTTGCTGTCAGGCCCAGCAGCCCAGGCGATAAATCACGCATGTCTGATTGAGGAGGGCAGAGGGCCCGGACAATAACATTTTAGTGGAAGTGCCGGAGAAAGCGTCTCAGTTTGCTGAGGTCCGTGTGGGGCTGCAGCCGAGCTCCTGCTGAACCTCTGGATCTTTTACAACTGTAAGTGACCTAGAAATATACACACAAAGAAAAAAAGTAGAAACTGGGAAAAGTTCCCTTTTGACATGACATTGAAGATCAGTGAAGGTTATGCTGCTTGAGCATAGTTGTACTTGTGTGTAAAAAATATATATTAATGGACTGCAATGAGTATAATTATCATCAGACAAAAATTTTGATTCCACCAGTACTCAACACAAAATATTCAAATTTTGAAAAATTGCAAAGGGCTTTTGAAAAAAAGAAAATTAATTCTACATTTGAATTATTGCACAATAACAGTAATGATAATAATTACAATAATGATAATAATAAAAAGAATAATAATTAGTCTATTTCTAAATTCTAAAGCCTCAGTATTTATCAGTCCAAAGTTGAATCTGTTCTGGACAGTAAACAGTTGTAGCAAGAAATTGTTTATTACAACATACATAGTTTATTTCAAAACATAATACAAGCTTTATACTGAAAATAAATAATCACTTGAGCTGTCATCGAAATTTGGAATAAAACCGCCGAAACAGTTCAATCTTACTGAAAATATTTTTTTGTTTGTTTGTTTTTTTACATTGCTAATTAAGTGCATGAATAACTAAGAGCATTTGTTTAAATTAATGACTTCAAAAAGGGATAATATATAAAACTGTACAATATTCGAAAAAATACTTAGGAAATAAACCAAATAACAGGAGTATTTAAGATTATAAAAACTTTTTGATATTGAACATACAATAAAATTATAGGCAGGTGTATAGCGTCAGTCAACCCCTCCCTCTTACTCTGCTTCAGAGTCCACACAGTTTATATGGTCGAAGATGATGGAAATCAAATACATGGATCTATGAATAGATCTAACTCTGTGTGTGTGTGTGTGTGTGTGTGTGTGTGTGTGTGTGTGTGTGTGTGTGTGTCTTCACAAGCTACAGGCCATAGGGGAGGAATTGAATAAAAATAAAACCTCCAAGTGCTATTATGACGGCAGCAATACCTCTACAGCTGGAACGAGGGCCTATATGTGCATATGCCACAAAAAAATAATTAAAATAATAATAATAATAATTACAGATCCGCTACGAGTATGTTACAAAGTAATGGATGTAACTAAAGCGCTGTGTAAAGCCCGAGGGAAGCGGGAGGTGGACTGCAAAATGGCCTCTGGTGCTGCAACAAATCAATTAAGAAAAGTGATATTATTATCAGTTTCACTCCACTGATCAGAGGCGAAGTGTGCGAGCGTGTGTGTGAGCGTGTGTGTGTGTGTGTGTGTGCGCGTGTATGTGTGTGTGAGAGAGAGAGAGAGAAGCCAAAACAAATCAGAAACATCGGTCCCACACTGTCCTTATTATCGAGCTGATGGGGAAACGGTGACACGACCCACAAACCGAAGGCGCAGGCAGGTTATTATAGGCACATTTTTGTAATTATATCCGTGATGTAGAAAATAATTTGGCGGGCTCCACAAAAAAAAAAAGGTGATCTGAAAATGTGACGTTTGATATGCCGATATATATATATAGAATAATGCCCTCGTGACAGTTACAAAATAAAGGACGAAGGCTGAACGGGTGTCTTTCTGGTTGTTATTGTCATGTTTCAGTGCTGGAGGCGTCGGGACGAGTCCGTACCGGGACGGGCGCGGCGGCTGTGGAAAGGTGCCGCCGAGCGCGCCCCTGCGCTCGAGAGTCTGTGCCGGGGGCAAGGGTGGGGGGGGTTGGGGGATTCCTCCCGGTGCTTCGGTCAGAGATCGTGACACGACGAGGCGTCCCCCGCGCTCCCGCTGTGAGAATACGGTCCCTCGTGCGGCGGCGGCTCTCCCGGCGGCGTCATGCGCTTCTCCTTCTGCCTCCGGTTGCAGAACCACACGCGCACCACCTCCTTCTCCAGCTGCAGCGAGTCCGCCAGCGAGGTGATCTCCTGCGCGGACGGTTTGGGACACTTGAGGAAGTGCGTCTCCAGCACCCCCTTCACGCTGACCTCGATGGACGTCCGCTTCTTTCTCTTCCTCCCCTGAGCTGCGATCTTGTCTATACTGCTCGAGCTGCCCGTGGTCGAGTCTGCCTCCTCCAGCCACTTGTTCAGCAGCGGCTTTAGTTTGCACATGTTTTTAAAGCTCAGCTGCAGAGCCTCGAACCTGCAGATGGTGGTTTGGGAAAAGACGTTACCGTACAGCGTGCCCAGAGCCAGACCCACGTCCGCCTGCGTAAAGCCCAGCTTGATCCTCCGCTGTTTGAACTGCTTGGCAAAGTGCTCCAGCTCGTCCGAGGTCGGCGTCTCCTCGTCGGAGTGGTCGTGGCAGTGGTGCCCGCCGAGGTCGCTGTGCTCGGGGCTGAGCGTGTCCCTGAGGCCCGGGTGCATGCCTTGGCCCTGCGGGTTGGGTGGAGGCGTGAGCCCGCCGTGGTCCAGCATGCCGTTGACAGTGAAGCCCGTCTGGGAGTAGATGTTGATCTGCTGCCCGCTGGTGATGGAGGAGTTGTGGGACACCGGAGTTCCCCAGGCCCCCGGGTGGTTGCCATGGTTGTTGTGATGAGGGGAGTGATGCGCTACGTGCGGGGAGCGGTGATGGATGATGCCGAGCTGCAGGTCCTCCCGGCCTGGCTTGATGTCCTGCTGCTCCATGGAGGCCGACCAGGGGCTGCCCTCCGACAGGCTGCTCGCCCACTGGTGCCCGAGTGCGTGTCCGTTGCTCTGCATGCTCTGCAGGTAGTCACTCTGGAGGAGCTTCTGGTGACCTCTGTAGGGGCTAGCAGGCTGCATGGCCTGGCTGTCCGGGTGGATCATGGGGCTGGAGCTGAGCAGGGTGTAGGGGCTGGAGGCAGCTGTGGCCATGCTGGCTGCTGAACCCCACTAGTGCTACTGAAGGGAGGGAGCAGCTCAGCCTCTGACATCTCCCTCTCTCTGGAGTCTCGGCAGCAGCCGAACGCTGACTGACAGCCTCCACCGCCACTCACGGACCGACGGAGACGCAGTGACGACGCGTCTCCACCAATGGCGGCGCGTGTTGCCGAACCGCCGCCTCTGGCGGCAGCGCTGCGGGTAGGAAAGGGTTACCAGTGCAGTCGAACCGGAAGTGAGTCGGACTGCTGGTCCAGTGGGTCCTGGCTGCGGAAAGATGTGCATGTGAAGCGCAGTTCCTGTTTATTAATTAAAGTTTCCAACTGATTTACGCGCGAGTTTATTGCTACCCCTGTCACCCTTGAGCGCTCGCGAAGGAGGAGATTAAAGCGCAATGGTATTTGTTAGACGTGCCAGCACTTAATTTAGAAGGATACAATCAAAGCAGGAGCAGTTCACACTGCTACTGATTAACTTTCACCGAACACTTCCTCCAGTGCTCATGTACGTGACACGTCTCAAGGTAATGTTTACGCAGAGGTGTTTTACGCACAGCCCTTTTATCCATTTCCACTTCAGTCAGATAATAATAAGACATGTCATGGGCCTGTATTTCCAATAGGCTTTTAAAGTACAATTTTGGCCAAAATCTGATATTTTTTGTTGCTGCAACATGGTGACACGTGTGGCCAACAGACATGTTTACAACCTAAAACCTCTTCATTATTTTCCATTTTCTCTGAAACGTATGTCTCCTCACACACTGCACATCCACACTTGCAGTCTTTAAGCATCTCATCAGCTCCTCAGAGTTTGGAGAGAGAGAGAAAAAAATATCTATCTTGCACATCTGAGGGGGCAAACTTCGCCGCGTAATTGTATTTGCCATTAGCAGGCTGCGTCCCGGTCTCCTTATGGGTTTTGAAATTCCATTAAATATATTGCTCGCAAGCTCCCAGGTTAAGCTTGATTTAAATTTGCATACATTTTCATACATTTAGGAGAAATAAAAGAAGGCTGCGGCAGCCACCAGAAAGTCATTAAAGAGCGTCGAGCCGAGGAGCATGGTTCGTGCAGACGGAGGACAGGCGGAGGGGGGAGAAGGAGAGGAAGAGGAGGCCGGAGCAGGTGAGCTGGCTGCGGGCTGGGTGTGTGGACAAGGGAGCCGCTGCGTGGAGGGTGGACGGACAAGCGGGCCTCGGTAGGCACAGGCAGGACAGGGCGAGGGACGGGCGGTGGCCGGACAGTCCTGTGCCATGCATGTCAGCCCAACGACGGAAGAGAAAGAAGGCATTGTATTCCCATGTTTGTTGTTTGCTTCTTGTTGTGCGATGCTGTGTGTGTGTGTGTGTGTGTGTGTGTGTGTGTGAATTCTTCATGCAGTTTACTCCTCGAAACTTCAGTGCAAGTGGCTGAATATTTGATGAGAATGGCAGCGCTGCTCCACTGCCCCAGTTTGCCGAAGTGGATAGCTTCTTTTGACTCATTATCATGGGATGGAATTATTCAGAATATCCACGCAATTAAAGAACATATATCCGTTAAAAAGAATTGTGGCACAATGTTGGCGTTTCCGTACAGTATATATATGTATATATATATATATATATATATATATATATATATATATATATATATATATATATATATATATATATATATACTTTTTTTGTACACGTGTCATATTCAGAGAAGTGATTTGACTTGAGATGATTTGCCTTGTTTTAAAAACATGTGCTCTACAAGTCTGAGCATGTAGACTACACTGTCTGTAGATCGCTACAAAACAGAGGGGGGAAAAAACTGCCTAAGTAATTTCTCTTTGTCTTGAGACCAAAAAATAAAACCATAAAGTCTGCACTATTGCTTTTTCTTTCCGTGCAAGCATAAAGCATAAAGCAGACAGCAGAGCGACTTGGAGAGGGGGGTTGCTGGGGCTGGGGCGGGGGGGCGGGGGGGGGGTTTCCACTGCTCTCGATAGTCTAAGTTTCTAAGTGTAACAGATGCTCCTCTAGAAAACGCTCCTTGTGCCGACTCCCTTTCTTCGCGTCGGCATTTTTCTGCCGTCGAGCGCGTTTCCATAGCGAGGCGAATAAAAGGCAAATCCCCGCTCCGCGCCTCCAATAAAGGGCCCATTCACAGATAACCCGGGCCGTGCAGCCCCTGCTACACTTGCACCGTGCAGCAGCAGCAGCAGCAGCAGCCTCCTCTCTCTCTCTCTCTCTCTCTCTCTCTCTCTCTCTCCACACCGCGCTGCAAGTCGCTGCTATAATAATAATAACACACTAATGACTCATAATTTCTCGAATCTTGTCTGTATGAAATTCCAATTTACGGTTGTTTATCGTGTTTGTTCAGCGGCTTGTTTTGTGTGTGTGTGTGTGTTCAGCGGCTTTGGGTGAATCTTACGGCGATATTGTCCCCGACAGACTCCCTGTGGAGTAAATAAAACCAAAGGCTCATTACGGTGACCTTCATCAGAAGAATCAGTCACATTCCGTGGCTATAGGATATATTTTTTTGAATCTATAGGTTTGTTTTGCTGCACAGGCCCATAACTCACCGCCCGCATTCACCGAGGTGACTTCACTCGACGTGGATTCATTCAAAACGCGGGATCCAAATGAATTGTCATCGTGAAAACTAATTTGGATTTTTGTTGTTGTTGTTGTTGAGAAAAAGCTGTAATTCTGTTTGAATTACCTCCTGAAACAGACACAACAGCTCGTCCCGTTTGGAGAGTATCGAAATGAGTTGGACGTAGTCTCGAGGTCACCATGTTTCAAAATAAGAGTGCGGACGAAATATTACAAAATGTTTTCAACGGAGGTTCAGTTTGTTTGTTTAATGTTCGTCATTTTTGAACAGGACTTTGTCATATTTCCCGTGGCGCTGCGGTGGTGAAGGCCTTCGCCGTTTCTCTCGAGGAATCGATGAAGGGATTGAGTGTCAATGTACGCGGCTCAAAAGTATAATTTGCTTTTAAAATATCTCTTTATTTTCCCACCCGCTTGCATTTTCGTTGCGCGTTGTCTCCCGCGTCCATCGGGGTGCAGCGCTGCGCAGATGGACTCGTGTGTGTGTGTGTGTGTGTGCTCGGACGGCCCCGGGCCTCGGGGCGGGACCTGTCACTCGGTGTCGTGACCTTTTTGAAAACTTTCCCCCGTGAAGCCCTGAACCTCCTGCCCCCGCTGCCCCCGCTGCCCCGGCCCACGTCACCCCGACTCACGGTGTGTAACTCTTCTGATTCACAATACATATTCCATTTCCTAATATGTGTTAGGAAAAAAATCCACCTGCAGGTTTCCAACTGAGCAAATCAATTCAAAAAGAAGAAACGTTTATTTTATTTTATTTTTTAATAAAATCAGTGTAAATTGTTGATGAGAAAATCAAATGAGAGGAAACTCAATTGAGATCATAATTAAAGTGGATTTTTTTTTTATTTCTTAGTCTCGTTTTTAAAGAAATGCAATGCCTCTCTGCTCCCCGACAGGCGCGACACACTCCTGT